>NC_142618.1:43416282-43719313 GCF_059453375.1 Lepisosteus platostomus
GAACAGAACATCCTCTGGTGATACAGTCTGTTTTATTGAACACCGTCTACTAATTTACACATTTAATAAAAAGCTGCTTACATAACAACAGCTTAGGTGAGGAAGGTTTTTATTTTTCTCTGCATGTGCTCCAACATAACTACACAAAGCAATCTGAAAATATGCAGTGCTATATTAAAAAGGGCCATTTGACAGTTTCATATTTCGCTCAAGAGACATGGCAGGGTATTTTAACTACATAAACTGGGACTAAAACAAGGGAGAGACTGCAAATATAGGGTACAAGGTATTTGCTTTAAAAAAAACCTGTTGTGGGAGACGGGGCTAAGAAGGACTTCTCAGAGATACACAATCAGCCAGAGGTCACAGGATTGAGATTACACAAGTATGCACACGCGGAAGTGAAACAAGCCTATTTCACCCCTTGAAACTACTCAGTGAAACATGGTTATGGCTTGTGCATCACACACATCCTTTACAGCACCTCCAGCCACACACACCTAAGGTAACCGACACAATTCGGTACAAACCTGCTCATGATGGGACTGAAAGATGTCTCATTCCAATCAGGATATGTCATCAGAAGGAGTGATTACAGATTTTACCTAGGGACTGTGTTAAAGTGCCTGATTAAATCACAGGCTCCGTGACAATTAGATGAATACAAATAGCTCCAGAGCGCATCTAATAGGTTGCTGAATTATCTGAAGAGAAGGTCCTTCAAAGCAGACTAATCTGACTTCAGATCACAGGCAAGCAGAGATGGGAAATTGGCTCTTTTTCTGCTGAGGTGAGAGCTACATCTGTCATTAAACCCATTACAGGATGAAATGGCAAAGATTATTTTTTAGAAAGCTGGGTTGTTCTGAATTCACAAGGTACTTTCCCTAATGAAGTGAAACACTAATAAATGGGGCTTAAATACAAGTGGTATCAGTGATCACTTAGTGATTGATCTCGGAACACTGGACATTGCACAGAACAGAAACCTGCCACAGACATTTTGGTTACAAATAACATTTTTGTGAAATTCCAGTTTATTGTGGGAATAGAAGGTATGATGCCATACATAAAAGTTTTAATTTCCTCATCAGGACAACTAAACACATTTTAAAATAACATCATAAAGTTATTTTAGAGAAAAAGGTAATCACCAGGAGGCAGCAAGTTAATCTTTTCTGTTCACTCAAGTCTTTTCTGACCTCAATATAGCACACCCTGTAGCTTAATAACCCTTTGTACATTAAATTGTCAATTTCTGGGATCGCAGCACACATAAATATCCAGGTTAAAGTCAATACCGTAAAAACATTTGCACACCTGAACAAATCTTTAAAAAAGGCGGCTGGAAGATTATTTCCACAAAGAATGAAATAAGAATCACTCCTGCCTGCTGTGTTTTTAGAAATGGCACTGTATTAGTAAAATCAGTTGCAGAAGTAACGCTGTACTTAAAGTTTGCATCACGAACCAAAAGGCTTGAAATGTTATTTATAATCACAGATTTCAAAACAAAGTGAGATCAGAAGTTTTTTTTCTAAGACTTCAACCTAAGCAATCAAATCAGAGAACTCGAAACAAAACCTGTTTCATCCTCAAACTCTGACCTGGTCAACTGCACCTTTTAGGTGGCATGAAGAATTTCCTGTTGACCTTGGAAGTTAATGGGCTGAGCACACCACAGCATTTATGCTCCTGTGTTCCAACGTATTTGTATTCACGCTACAGTGGAACGGGTAAAGGCTTCTTCCATGCTGAAAGGAAACGAGAAACAGGCACAACGTTTCGGTTGCGTTGCCTTCTTCAGTTTCACACTGCAATTCTTCTCTGTCAAAACATCATACGGACTTGTTTTGGTTCAAATATTTTAATCCAGAAGACACGATGGCCTTAGCTTTAAAGGTTTTTTTTTCTATCCATCCATTTCCTAAATGCTTCGTCCAATTCAGGGTCGCTGGGGAGCCGGAGCCTATCTCAGCAAACAACGTGCACAAGACGCAATACACCCTGGACAGGACCCCAGTCCATCACAGACTCTTTTCATTATGAACAGAAAACAATACTGAAGAGACTTCATGAAAGGTTATAATGTCGGGCTCTCTGTAGTATGTCTTCAACAAAACTTTTTCTGTAGGCCAAACCAACAGCAGATAGGCAACTTTGATGAATTAGATGTGGGGCTGTTGCCACAGAATGTTAGGGTTAAAAGCAGGATTAAGTGTAGTGGCGAAATTTGGTCATTGCCTTTCAGGAGTCTGAATATTTAAATCAGGTAGCCTCGTAGTTCTCATTTTATATGTACTTGTGACAAAGCAGGCCATTCCTTAGAAAATGGAATAGTTACAGTTACTCTTCTCCCAAATGATTCCAGAGGAGCAATATATTTTGACATCATGGTACAGTTTCTGTCACACAACATTCTAAATAAGGTCTTACTATTGAATTCATTTAAATACTATGCATTTACCCACAGACCAACAGCAAACAATCTGTTGTCCTTTTTTGTTGCTTCCCCACATTGTCTAGCTTAATCATTTATGAAACAACTTGTTAATCATGTTCCATGTGGCTACCCTCTGAAGAGTTGTATAATTTAACTTTATTTTACAACACCACATAAAAATCAAACTAACACAAGTAATTAAAAAAAAAATCAATGGGAGTATCGAACATCTATCGCGTTCAGAATACAGAGTTTTTAGACCTCATAGTTATAAAGGCTTTCTTAAGTAAGCCAACAGTAAAATAGGAAAAAGCCTAATGCCTAATCCTCACAGCAGCCCATGCAGACATCACATGGCTATGAGACTTCTATCATTAGCACAGCACAGTAGTGTCTTGTTGCTACATCATTTTAAAAAAGTCACAGAACACATTACGGTAAGCATTATACACTGCTGCAGGCACCACACAGGAATGCATACATTTTGCATTTTTTCTTTTAGCGGATAGATTTTGTGCAAGTAGATTTGGACAGCATGATGCCTAGAGCAATGGAATTTCAGTCTTGCTAACAGAGTGCATCAGGATGTGCTGGCTCTACTGCTGGCTTTGCGCAGGGATAATCTTTGGGCAGAATGCAAATGAGAGAACCGTCTAGGTACAGCAGCTGCAAGCACGTAGATGCACATCACACCGGTATATAAATGCCAACATGTGCTCATTAACTTTGAGATCTGTTTTTTTTCATTGCTTCTGTGACCCACTGCTGCAATCCGGAAAACAGGACAGAGAAAGATCCATCTTGTGTTGCAGGGCTTCAGAATCCTTGTACCCACGTACACCAAAGAACATTCATCCTAAGATAAAGATCTTTGCATCCCCCAGCAAGAGAAAAAGAGGAAATAAAAACAAATAAGCAGAACGAGTCCTAGGTGTATTTACCTACATGGAGACATTTATGGATACACAGATCTGTATATATATACAGATAGTGAACAAAAAATGGAACCATCAATGTCAAGTCACTTAATAGGGTGTGGGGCCCTCATATTCGCCCAGTCTTGGCATAGAGCCTACCAGCATCTGGAATTCTGCAGGAGGGATGCAGCACCATTTGTCCACCAGAAAGTCAATTAACCCACTTGACAGAGGTCTCAGGTGCTGTTGTCTCAGGCGTCGTTTTCAGAATATCCCCCAAACGCCCGATCAGGTTGAGATCTAGTGACTGAGAAGGCCATGACACATTGATAACACCAGTATCATGTTCATCAAACCCCTGGGTGACACGTGCTCTGTGGACAAGCGCCCATGTCATCCTGGGAGACGCACTTGGCAAGCAATATGAGATGGAGATGATCTTTCAGTACCACAAAGTAGCAGTTAGCAATAACTCTACCTATTAAAAGAACAGATGCACCCACACCATGCCACAAAACTGGGCCACACAACATTACAGAACTACTAGAACTCTTCACTGTTGGAAGCGAACCTTCAGGGCTGTAGAAGCCTTTAGGTCTGTGCCACAAGAACACGGTAAAAGGTCAATTCCCCTGGCCCGCTCACATTTCTCCACTGGTCTGTAGTCCACTGCCTGTGCTCTTTACAGCACTGGATAGGAAAACATGTAAGCTCAGGTGTGATGAGTGATCTCTACGCTGGTGTCCTGCTCTGCGGAGTTTTTGGCAGACTGGTTTTGATTAAAACTAGCTGCTTGTGTCCCATGTAAAAAAGTGGCAACTTTTCTAACCCCAACGTTTAAAATTAATGCACAGATAACACAGTCCTGGAATTTATGCTTCTGCCCACTGTTGGCTCTCTTCTGATATTGTCTTTCTCTTGGATTTCCATCAAGACATCACATTACATCACCAGGTGGATGCTGCACATTGGTGGTGGTGGAGGGGAGTCCCCATTACCTGTAAAGTGCTTTGAGTGGAGTGTCCAGAAATGCGCTATATAAGTGTAAGCAATTATTATTATTATTATTATTATTATTATTATTACACAACTTTGCACATGAGACATTACAAGTTAAGCCATCTCGAGAATTGCCCCCAACGTCCACCCAGGAGCACCTCTTTCAAGGTCACTGAGGTCTCCTATGCAGCCATGTCAGCCATTATAGGCAACTAAGCCTGTCCATCATTTTTATACATGACCCTAAGCATGCTGGGATGTTATTTACTTCATTAACAAATGTGCCATACCCATGTGAAAGCCCTTGCTTCCAATATACTTGGTGTACCTCATGTACCCAGGTGTTTTCATTTTGTTTGTCCAAAAACCTATACACTCTACGTACTGTACCAACCCATTCTGTCAACAATCTTTCTGGGCTCCATAGCTTTCCAAACGTCTGCAGCCTTATTGTGTTGAAGTTTGTAGAGAGGATCACTGGTCCTATGTCTTTATGGAGCTGTACCAAAGTGCTTCAACAATAACCACGTGCTCTGACAATATAGACACAGTGTTCTCTGCTATATTTCATAATAATTAGGCAGTTAAATTCAACTGCAAGGCTTCAGGTAACAAACAAGGACTGTAACACAGTGTACTTGTTTAAACATTCTAGAAATGTACAACTTATATGGAACAGTAGTGCATAGGCCAACTGCCACCGCTTAACATAAGCTTTCAGGATTCATACCATGTTCCAGAAGCAGAGATTTGTAAAAATAAGCAGAGATGAAGTAAAGCTAGATGCAGATGATTGAAGCAAAACAAATCATTATTTGCCAGTCACCATTTTGTTGAGGTGTATAGTCACTTTTATAATCCTTTAACTTATATATCATTAAATAATGAAACATTTTCATAAAATGTAAAACAAACACTAAAACTCTTTTTAATTGTATAGAAATACCACTGATCACTGATAACCACTAATTACCACTGAATTAAGAACAATATATTAACTCATTCTACTTATTTCTTGCTGCAGATTATATTTATTAACTTTAAGGAGCGCATACGTGACAATGTTAACCGCAAAAGCGTTTGAAAGTTACTATGCTTTTTAGAGCTTCCCATCTTTCTTTCTGGCCCCCCGCGTGTTCTTTCTGTATTCTGAAAAGGGTTCGAGTAGGCAACTGCAACAATGCAGTGGCTGCAGAGAAAAAACTACACCTAAAGGTTAATTCATAAGTACAAATTGAAGAGAACGAGGGAAACCCACAACAATTCAACTGTGGATGATTCACTCCTCTTCTTTTTACTTTTCAATATGGAATTAACCTGCAGTTAATGTTTTGGATTGTCTGATTCTTTCAGCTCATTGTTGCTTCAAAGCTCTAGGGCCCTGGGTTCAATTCCTTGGGTGCCATCAGTGTAGAGTTCACATGGGTTACCTCTGGGAGCTCAGGTTTCCTCCCGTAGTCCAAGGACATACTGGTGGGAGCATGGGCGTTTCTGTCTGTGTGTGCCCTCCAATGAAACAGCATCCCATCTGGGATGTATCCTGCCTCGCAGCCAGTCGCTTGCCAGGATAGGCCAGGGTTTGAATTTCGGCGCGGGATAGTGGCGGGTATGCCGCACAATTCGAGCTATTCCCGCAAATCCGCCATTTATACACGATGGCCATACCACCAAAGCCTGCCTTTGACAGCGTGAAAAGCAGATACGTGGGTTGCTTGATGAGGAAGAGGATAAAAAAATAATCATCCTTCCCCTAAGTTATGTTCTTGTACCTTTAATGGAGAGGTGGCTGGCAATGAAAAACAGATTGCCAAGCTAGGTCTGTATTTACAATGAACTTAGGAAGCTCGTGTCGTGTATGAATTATTTCGATACATTTGTTTCCTTAGTCAACTATTTTTGCCCCCCAAGCTGCTGAAATCCCCCCCCAACCATGAGCTTCATGTAAAGGGGGAATTCCCCCTAATTTTCAAAAATGAATTTCAAGCCCTGATAGGCCCCAGCTGCCTGCATTGGATAAAGTGGTTTGAAAATGGAAGGACTCCTTCAGATACTGTACTTTAAAACCAACACAGCACTCAAATTTTAAAAGCAGTGCATTTTGAGCACTATAGTCCAGCCATCACCAGACTATGTCATTAGCCAAGTGTTACATAGAAATGCCTCCTGTGTACTGTTGGGAATTAGAGGGCTGGAGCTGAGCAGGACACCCATAGCTTGAGGTGCCATAGCAAACTCTAAGGCTTGCCAGTACAGAGTGTGTTGTCAGGGAGAGCTGCAACAGTCCTCTGGGCACTCACAGTGCAAAATATGGCAGGTGGCTCCGACAGCACATGTTTTGGAGCATAGCCTGCATTTCATAACTCCTCCCATGCAGTTAAGAATACGAGGGTCAGAGTTCCGAGCCAAGCTGATCCACAACCATTCCGACTTGAGGCGAGAGCAAAATGGAAAAATAAGCAGCCATTCCAAATCTTAAAATAATTAAAAATAATACAACCGACAGACCAAGTAGCCGGCCTGAAGGGGAAAAGAATGAAATGACCAGTCATTAGGCTATTTCTAAAACAGACAAGAGGATGCAGACAGATGTGCGAGCTTGGAGACCCTGGACAGGAATCTGAAGTGTTAAAGTCCAACACCGCTTTAGCAGCTGGTGAAGTTGGGAGGCAAGTGAAATGCTGAGGAGTCTTAAACTATGTGAATACTGACTGGCAAACAAGACTTCAAAATTCAAAATCCAATTACACTACACCAATTTTTGTGGATTTCAATTTGGAAATTCAACACTTTTCAGTTTTCTGATTGTCACACTTCGAAAACTTTTTTACACCAATGTATCAGAGCAATGAGAGCATGGATATATACATTGACATTCTGTAAATGATATATTTAAATTAGCTTGACATTAGCCAATTTCCTGGTATAAATTAGAAAAATACATCTGCATATTTTGCATACCCTAAAGGTAAAATACGGCATACTTTTTTTTCTTCTGAAAAGCAATACAAAATCAAAGACTTCCTCCTCAGTACTAAAATGTGTAGAGAGCTCATTACATTGTTAAATTGTGCAATTAAGGCAATTAGTTCAAATCGTTTTTTAATTCAAATTAAAAAATCTCTAAAGTAGAATGTAAAGAAATGAAATGTGTCTGTGTTTTCACGTCATTTTCAAAGAAATTAAGGAAATTGGCCCCTAAGAAACTACACCCTGTTAATGAAAATGTCCAAATGAAGTCCTGTAAAGCAGTTAAAAAACAGAAGTAAAATAATTGAAAGACCTTTTTTTTCCAAAAAATCATTAAATGTCTAATGCTTGAATCATGCTGGTGTCATGCCATATCAAATTCAAAAATTAAATGCTAAAATTGTGTTAGAGGAATAACACCTGTCATTGGTGGATCTGTCTTTACCAATCTGTTAAAGCCACCTCCCCAATCTTCCTAAATGGACTTGCCACAAAATGTTTTAATACAGTTTTCTACATTTTAAAATGACAATCATTTTTTCATGTATAGTATGCAACCCTCTACTATACTGTACATACGAAACACCTTGATAAATGAGTGTCCAAATCCCAGAGGAACACACAATCTTCTGTACTTCCTATCACTTAAATGGCCCAGGTATTTTGCTAACTAGTCATTTTTAAAAATATTTTCAAGTCTCAAAACACTTCATAGCTACTGTATATTAAATTAAAGGCTGGTCCTTGCCATGTATTATTTTAAAATATGCATAAAATAAGTATTAAAAAAACAACTGAATAATGTTCAATGTGACAAAATAAACAGATTACCGAATTAAAGGATTCAAATGGATTACAGAAGGAGCAAGCCCCCGAGTTCGATACCCTAGCCATAAAATCTACATTCTCACAAATCCTTGGGGGATAGTATCACCCCTTCCTCCCCAAGTCTGTCAAAAATATAGAATATCTGTGTTTTTTAGAGAAAAAAATAACTACATCAAAGACAAACGAAAATTAAGCAACACCTGTTAACAATCAGAAGACTTATAAGAAGAGGGGTTATTTATAGCATCTGTGTGCTCTCAGTGAAATTGATAGGCTGCTTCTTGTGTTCACAGTAACAATAAGAGCCACTCTGGTCAGCTTTATTCATCTCAGAGGACTATGCATGAGAAAATTCACACACTCTGGTCTCTCTTCCTGTTGTTTCAAGGCCTAGTGCAGCTCTTAACACTCATGTAACACCCAACATCCTTAACAATACAGTTCATTGTACAACCCTTAGCACTGCTCTGCTTGTGTGTACTCTCTCCAAACCGTCCTGAGAACCACTTAGTACATCGTCTGTGGTTTTCTGGTTAAAAGCAAGACAATAAATTCTCATGAGAACACAATGTCTAGTTTGACACTTTTGAACAGATCAACCACACATGTATTATGATAATCCTTCTATTCGGGAAATGTGTGTATATTACGAACGAACAGTAGTTACACATGTGTACAGGCCTGTCCAACTGTCTCGCAAACTGCGGCAAATGCAGGACAACTGAAGATGCTTAAAAATAATCGGTTTGACAATAACGTGTTCTAGGGCAGACACGATATATATATATTTTTTTAACAGAACAAATATCAGACTCCTTCTGAACATCTGAACTTAGATACAGTCTCTGCGCAGTCCTCTCCCAGCTGTTTCGCTGGCTTTGTTCATGTTTATGTAACTAATCCTGAAAAACTGGGTTGAGCAATCTTGCTCTGCGTCTTACGGCAAGTACAGTAGTCGGTAGCTAAAGAACCATCCCGTATTTGTTTTTCCTCTACGGCCCAGAGTTCATTGTAATATATGAGCAACAGGAAAACACGATCTATAGGTTTTTTTTAGATCACCACTCGACAACTGATCGAAAAAAAGTAAAAATATATGATAACACCAAATAATGTCGTATCACATTTTGTTTATATATATTACACATAGCACAGTAACAACGAGCCAAAGCTGCCGTGACATTTAAAATAACACGGGTTATTTTACAACGATCGCAGGCACTATTTCGCTGCTGTTCAGGCCTGCACCAAAGATGTCTCGGCTTGTTAGCTATAGACTACAGAGGCCGCGTCTTTGTACCCCTTCCTGATGCGGGGATTGCTTGTTTTTTATTACCATTTTTCTTTGTCGGTGGGTATTAAATCTTTGCCTGGGGTACGTTTGGAAAGTACACGTTTGTTGGAAGACACGTCACTCTCGCAGCCCCCCTCCCCGCCGTACCTTTGTAATGCACCCGGAGATTGTTCTGGGAGAGACCGATGTAGCTGAACTTGTCCTTGGGGCTCCAGGATCGGGGCAGCGGGGTCTCCTGTTCGTTCACCGCCGGATACAGCCGCCTGAGCCGCTGGTTCAGCTCCCTTTCCTGCTCGTTGAGCGCTGAGTCCCCATGAACCACAACCGACATCAGAAACCCACAGCCCGATGACTGCCCGGACATGGCGATCGGGATTGTTTTTGTCTATTAAAAAAATACTAAATAACTACAATAACAACTACAACAATAAATTAATTTTTACTAAATGCCGCAAGAAGGAGGGAAAAGGGCTACTAGTTTAAAACAAAGCAAATAATCTGACGGACACAATTAAAACCAGACATGGACAGATAGCTCTTTTGTTTGTTGTTAGTGCATGATCCCCAGATCTGATTGGAGCCCACAAGCTCCGGTCAAACTAAAAAAACACACTTCTCCCTCTGCCAGGCGCGACTAATCAATGCTCCACTGCGCGATCCCCCCCCTCCCCCCTAATTTTGAAGAAAATAGTCGAGAAGCAGAACAGACATAAGTAGCAGATTTAAATAAAATATATTATTATTATTCCTCAAATTAAATTACAGTGCATTGATAAATTCAGAAGTGACATTGAAACGAATGCTTACTAACAGTACAATATTAATCTTTGTCGTCATCATCAACATCACATAATTCATCATAATTAGGCTGTAATAACAAGGAGGTTATTTTATATCACTATTGTATAATGCCTGTGATTTGAAAACTAAAATGTGGTTACACTAAATCTTCTACTTAGCACCGTCGTTGCAATTTCAGGCAAAAGGTTCCAGTCCAAAACCAGCAGGGAGAGATACATTACAGCAACAGTTTTAAAGATACAGTTTACATTCTTCTGGCAATTTAATGAAAATTTAGCGAGTGAACTGGTGAGCATTTTAAACCAACATGTACCAGGTTGGGGTCATTTGACACCAACTGCAATCTCCACTAGGGAGAAACAGAAATAATTGAAGGTTGTTTTCACTGACCACCATCTGGGTATAAGAGCAACACTAAATAGTTTCAGTTCAATATACAGTATTAGATATATCACAAAACTGTATGTATATATGCAGTTTTATTATTTTTCATAAACAGATCTTCCATTACTCCAAGCAGCTTAAGGTATAGCATGATTTATGTACACATACATATATTTTTATATTTTTAAATAGATTTGACAGAATGTACAGTATGTGTACAGTGGCTTGCAAATGTATTCAGACCCTTAACAACTTTTCAAACAGTGCTGGATCACAAATAATACACATCTTCTTCAATCAACATTTTTATTGCACACTCACATGCTCAAACACAATTTACTTCAAATTTGTTTAGAAATTTCAGCCGATATCTCAAAGCAAGACAAAAACTGAACTATGCTGCTTGCATAAGTATTCAGACCCCACACATTAATATTTGGTGGAGCCACCATAGGCCACCTTAAGTTATTTGGGGTAGATGTCTAACAGCTTTGCACACTGGTTAGGCCTGATGTTCTCCCATTCCTCTTGGCAGATTGGTTGTAGCTCATTCAGGTTTATTGGATAGTGCTTGTGGACTACAAGTTTCAAATCATACCATAGATTTTCCATGGAGTGTAGGTCAGGACTTTGAGCCACTCGAGGACATAAGCTTTTTATTCTTGAGCCACTCCAATGTTGCTCCAATGTCCTTTACAGCTTTTCAAATGTTGCTGGATTACAAATGATACACACACACCTTCTTTCCTATCAGAAGTTATGTGTTAGGGGCACTGTATATATATGATATACATCAAGTGGAGAACTGCATCAGTGTGTGTTGGCTGCAAAGGAACAAATAAAGGTCAAATCCACACTGAAAAATAGAAAGACAAAATACAACTTTTTGGCTGTTGATCCTTTTTCTTTTGACTCGCAAATGAAGATGGCTCAACAGGAGAAACACTGTATTTTGTTTTCCTATTTTATTTGTTCCTATTAAAATATATCTGCATCTTTCCGAGCTGAAAAAGAAATGTTCAAATAATTCTACCAACTAAGTAAGGGTTTATAACAGAAGCCAGAAGATGCTTCAGCCTTGAGGAAATTGAGTGTGGCAGCCCTGCTTTAGAGAATTAATTATATATTATATAGAATTATATGAATTATATTATTATATAAACATTTATGTTATATCAGGTGTTCGAATTCCTTTTCTCCTTCTTGACAGCTTCTAGATTTACAATGGTAACCATTCATTTAAACACATAACATTCCTTGCTTCATATTGCAGAGGTTTTCTGTAATTAAGTGTTTAAAGGTAAAATGAACCCATTTCTCAATTTCTACATTATTCGGTGTTGCTTTGGGTAACTTCTCTGAAACTCTGTGGTAAGTTAGCAAGTTCAAATTTTAGCTACAGTTTTCTTCTGTAGACATTCTGCACAAACATATGGTATCTTGCCAGTAATGAATAGCAAACGTTAGCATCTATGTTATTGTACTATGCGTAAGTACAATAAGTAAAAACATAGGGTAAGTGAAATGGAAACAAAACTAGGTTGAAAATACAAACTTGTCATGGTAAACTTGTACAATTATCAGCTGTGGTTTGTGCACAGAAAACATTTGTCACATGAAGACTTTTGCAGAGCCCTATGGTGACTAAAGTGGAGGAACTGACATGAAAAAGTAAATTAAATATTGCAATACAGTGAGTCCATTACAAATAAATAATACAAAAAATACTCCACCACCACCAATGTGTAGCCCCCACCTGGATGATGTGACAGCAGCCACAATACTCACAGAACACCCACCACACACTCCCCAGCTATCAGTGGGGAGGAGAAAAAAGTAATGAAACCAATTCATAGATGGGGATTATTAGGAGGCCATGATTGGTAAAACAAATTTTGGCCGGGACACCAGGGTTAACAACCCTGCTCTTTTTGAGAAACACCCTGGGATTTGTAATGACCAAGGAGGGTCAAGACCTCAGTTTTACTGTACATCTCGTCAGAATGACAGTGCCTTATTTACAGTATAGTGTCCTCATCACTATACTAGGACACTCACAGACCACAGGTTGAGCACCTCCTACTGGCCCCACTAACACCTCTTTCAGCAACCATAACTTTCCCAGGAGGTCTCCCCCTTCCAGGTACTTGCCAGGTTCACACATGCTTAGCTTTAGTGGTTTGTTAGTTGTGAGTTGTAGGGAGATATAGCTGCTGACATTTTAAATTGAAATTTAACTTTGTGATAATTTTGAAGAAGAAATTGAAACATTGACACTAGTCACAATGAGTACGTAAGAGGAAATTGAACTTGGAATGCGCAGTCTTCAGAATAGTGAATTGAAGATTATGTTAACAAACCTTTTGCACAACTTTACTGCTTATAGCCATATGAGCTCCTCATTCACACTTTATCATTTTATTTTTCACAGTTTAAAATGTAATTAAACTTCTCAGTATCCTGTTGTAAACGCAGAGCACAGAAAACTGCTTTACTGAGTTCATAAGGATTATAGTGTGGATTCATAAAGAGACAAGTGGCTAAAACCCAAGCATCACAAATTTCAAGTGTGGCCAAGTCTGGATCAATACAGTGGATGGGATAATGGGTTCACCGGAAGAGAGCAGAATCTGAAACAAACCACAGGGAATTGTTTGAATATGCAAGTGAGCAAAGTGGTAGAAAATCAGAAAAAACAGTACACCTGTAAACATGGAAATTCTCTCTACACTGATAGACAGTAGGGACTGAATGAGAGAATTTCCAAAAAATGTTCCATTATTTTGTTTTGTTTTTCAATTGATTTTTTTCCCATGAATTTAAGATGTAAATATATTTGGTAAATGTCCATTTTAAAAAAGTAATAAAATGCACTTTTAATATACAGTTTATTGATATTATTGAGAATTTTAATGACTTTTGTGACTTTTTATATTTGCTCTCACACAATGCCATTTTCCTTAATTTTGGTTTAGTTTTGTCAAACTGACTATTAAATGCAGAGTAACACAAACACTTGCTTTGTTGTTTTGCAGTCCATCCGAACTCCTATTTGAAAATCTAACATATGGCTCTAAAGTCCCAATTGCACATTAGAGTATCTGTGCTGAAACCCTCGCACAGAAAAATAAAATGAGTTTGCACTACCCACTAGCATTATGCCTCACTGTATTTAAAGCTACTCTTTTTCTCTTTTAAAGCAAACAATGAAAAAAGTCAGTTTTTGCTATAACAAATTGCACATAAATCCTTTTCCCAGGTTCCCAAAGGATTTGTCTGGGGTTCACCCATTTTCATCAATAATCACCTTCTTGTAGGGCACTTCAGTATAATTTATCTTCATTGCAAAGATAAATGAGCTGTCATTCCAAAAGCAGTTAAAATCTCAAGTGTCTTTGGGGTTGCTTCAGTATTTCTCTATTAACATACAATTCTGCCTTACCAGCACACAGGACATACTGTAGGAGATAGTATGTTATATGTGCCTTAAAGCCTAGGCCTGGGTAAGAAATAGAATGTCTTTACCTGTTAGATGCAATTTTACCAATTAACTCTCAAGAACTAAAACCTACATATTTGACCTCTATCAAATGTAAACTGATACTTTATCCAACCATTAAATAAAAACTCTCAGAACAATGCATCTTTTACTTGTGCTGTACTGTGGTATATGTTTAGACTATGTTTTGGAGGAGGAGGAATTTGATTAAGTGAAATGATGTCATCGTTAATAAAAAGGAGTGAAACTCAAGTCATGTCATGATCATTATCTTGTTTCGTAAGTTTCAGGTCGCTGGGTTCCTGTGTGGTGCAATTTGCTTTCCAATAGTTTACATACAGTAGCAAATTCACAATTACTGTTAAACATGAGGTTACTCTTTTTAGGCTATGAAGTTTGGAAAACAATTTTCACAACACAACACAAACATCCTTTTGCCAACATCAAACCCGTGGGGTTGTTAAGAATGCTGAGGAAGTAATTCAGTAATCACATTTATTGTGCTTGTTTTAATAACGTTTTTCTTCTTGGACATTTTCTGCTTCTTCAACTTGCACTAAAACACATCTATTTATTTAAATACCAACAATTTCTCGAAAAAAAAAAGTATTTTTCCTTACAAACTTGCCAGGATAAGCACCCGATACCCCGTGACCCTAAATTGGAAGAAGCAGTTAGAAAATGGATGGGTGTGTATGGGTGTAAAAACATCTCATACAAAACCACCCTACCACATAAGTTTAACCCTTACCTACAACAGTGTTCTGGCTCACCTTTGGCATTGAGTACAGATCACAGTACTCATTTCACTTAATGTTCCCAGATGTCCGTAAAGATATGGGTCTTCTCATAACGTATAGAACCTAACATCTGTCATGTGGTTCAATAGGCTTATTACAGCATGAGTTGTGCTTTCTGTCTGTGGGATTTTGTATATGTTGATACCTGCCTGCAGTACCTTCAGGCTTTCTGGAATGAATACATTAACCAGGTCAGCTGTTACCACCAGTGATACACCACAGGCATATGCCTGCTACTAATGCTTTAAAAAATCCTCAGGTATCATGGTAGATACCACATATTGTTCAATGTACTCTTCCAGAACACACCCTTCTCCAATATTTAGGTGGGGCTGTGATTAAATATTGATTGCATATGTCAGCTCCATCAAAACCGCACGATAAATACAAAACTATTAAACTATTTCTAATAGTCATAAAAAACCTTCTTCAGAGCTCTGTGTGCCCATCTACAAAAATAGCTTTATTAAAAAAGACATTTAACATGTCCCCTCCATTTCAGAGCAAGAATACAGATATTGTGGCTGATGACAAAGAACTGGATAGGCCATTCTGCACCACTGCCCCATGGGATTCCACATATGTTGTGATTCATAGGACAGGAATTTGCAGACAATGAGAGATGCCAGGGTTTCTCCTTTAGAAGCACGACAGTTTAAAAAACTGCTTATTCCAGATTCTGCTGTTGCTATGTGAATGCTATTTCTTCTTTTGAATGTTTAGACCTTTAAATGGCATTCCTAAATATTTAAAGGTACTTTTATCAACAAACATACAGTATACAGTCTAATGCAATATTCCATTTAAAATATTTCTTAAAGCACTGGTAGCAACACAATGCACCAGCAATTACTGTACATGTCAGTCATGTATGCCTTTTGAAACCTGCCATGGGACATAGGGCCACCATACTCCAAAGCTCCTAGTGTCCTCTGTGGTCATTCCTGCAAGTGAAAAGCATATAACAAGTTGCAACTCTCTTGGTTCAAATCTCCTTAGAGACATTTTGGTGACCCTGAATGGTAGACATCTTCCCCACCTGATGACAGTGCTGTGCTATCCACTATAAGTGATCTTCTCCAAATTATTCTGTTTAATAATGCACTGTTGTGGAAGAGAGGGAATTAATTACATTTTTTTAATCAATTTACAAATACAAAACTCTTTACTAAGAGAATTAAGACACTTGCACTTTGAAGCATAAGAAAAGAGTTGGTGATAAACCTCATGAAATGGTTTCATTACTTCAGGACTCTCAAGTTTTGAGATGTTACTTTCCTCACGATTATCAATTTATTTGATTTGACAAATGCATTCAAAGAAATCTACAACGACCTATTTTTTAAAGTCATGGCAAAATTCATCACAAGCCATCTGTATTTTCCTTTATGTTTTATTAATCATACCGTCAGTATATTAAGTAATATAATTATATAAAAGTAACAGTATAAATATAAATATTGTGCTGATATTTTAATAATGCAATAATAGTTACAACTTTTTTCTGTACATCTCAGTAATATTATGTTATATACAATATCTTACTGAAAAATCAAGGCATCTATGATTTAAATATGCACTTAATGACAATATCACCATCAATAGGTTATTTTGTCAAATTAAGAAATGTCAAAGTAATTAAAAATACAGGCTTACAGCAGAAGCACTGCCTGTTGACAATAGGTCCTTTTTCAGGAAGAGACCTGTAGAAATTATTATACACATATATATGTATATATTTACACATAAAATACTACTACTAATTAAAGAAACACTGAAGAAACTGGGTGTAATACACAAATAACACAGCAGAATACCATCTTGTGTAAAAGCACAATGTACTATTGTACAGTGATATATTGACAGTGTACTGTGACTGGCAGTCATGTAAGCAATCAGAAAGTTCCACACCCATACAGGAAGAAGAAAAATTACCATGAAAATTTAAAATAGGCCGTGATACAAATGGATTGTGGTGAATGCATGGTTAAAACTACGGGTTCTGGGAGGAAATATCATACAAGGAGCATGAAGAAATCAAAGGCTTAGCTATTGAAGGTCACTCCATGTGACAGACTGCAGCCAAATTCTATATTTCAGCTGGTGGTCCTCACAAAAATGGTATTGCTGATAACAGAAGTGTTTCTGATAACAGAAACAAACTGTCCAGGAATGATGTACGAGCGTACATTCTCTGCATGAGAGATGATAACCTTTCAGAGATGCATGATTTATCCTTGCAGCTGTGGCAATGACTTATCTGCAAGGATAAAAGCAAATATCCTTAAAAATTCTAAACAAGCCAAACCTCTTTATACCACATAAGCATACAGTACACAGGCACCCGATTAAAATATTCAAGCTATAGAAAGGCTATACTCAAAGCTTTGCCTTTATATGCAATTAATGCCATCTGAACTGATCATTGGGTTATTCAAATGGCTTAACCAGAGACATTCTCCACAGCCAATATGTTTCTTTTCTTTACCTCTCAGCCTGAACATTTACCTGTTCATAGGTATATGAATACATATTTATATTCATATACTGTTTAAGTCTGTATACGCACATACCATGCGCTTACTACACATATACCATGCGTAATGTGAACCACATTTCAAAGGACCCACTTACAGAAATCCATACAAGTTTTCAGGGTGTTTGTTCAGAAAGTAAAAATAAGGATTAATATGATGTTGTGTCTCAATCTGCTTGGTTTACTGGAGAGACACTTTAGGGTATAATGCTTTCATGTTGATTGGTGTCTCCTTGGTCTTGCTCCATTATTGAAAAACATCTCTATAGATTCATCACTTAAACATGTAAAAGACATCTGATTCTTATCAGTAAATATTTATGTTTCCTGAAACTTAACAAATTGGACCTCCAGGCAGGACATGGTTGTACAGTGACCTCAGCTGGACATAAGCAGTGGTGCAACAGATGACAATCAGCCTTGTATGCAAAGGGCTGCCTTTGAGTTTTTTGATGGTTGTGTGATGCAGTAGTCTCATACTCACCTACGTGGCAGAAGACCCACAATCACTTCCAGTGTTATTTAAGACTTGAATAATCTCAATTTCTCAATTCATAAAGCTTTGTGGGCATGATCTTTGGAAACATTTTAAAAATATTACTTTTAATGTTTTACCATCTCAAAAACCTGTCGGTCTTAGACATATCACCTGTTTAAAATGCACATCTCAAAAGTGGTAATGTTGCAGTAACATAGAGTGAAAATAATTCAATAGAAAGCACATTCACAGGTTTGTTGCCTCTTCAGGATAGCAGTGGAGCAGAGATGTGGGAAGCTTCCAGTTAACTGCACACATGGGTAATGTTTTTCAAAGATATAGATTCACATCCAGACTCGGTAAAACCCAAGAGCTACTGTCAAGCAGGTGAAGACTGAACCTAAGATGAAACAAAAACAAATCAATAAGTAATTCACATCAAATATTAAGGTACCTTTCTATTGAAACAAAAAAAATGGTAAGTCATGGAGAAGCTTGCATTTTAAAACTGCAATTCAGTTTCATGACAAGGTAATGGGCATTTAACAACGAAGGATATTCATTAAGACAACTCATGATTTAGAGACCTATCACTTGACATGCAGATGCTGACGTGTCTGGCTTTCCAGTTCACAAATGAAAAAAGGATGAATCAAAGATTTCAGTCATGATTTTTGTATATGAAATAGTTGAATTCCAACAATTAAAACAAGACTACTTACCCGCAAGATATTTGATGGTGTCAAGCTTATGAGATTCGAGCATGGTTTTCAAGCCTGCAACTTCAGTGTCTATTTTCATAATAGTCTGTGTCACAGCACGGTCCTGCTCTGAATGCTGGGCAAAATGAATGATTATGTAATTGAGTTAACATTTACATGCACATCAAGACCAGTACAGTAAATTAACCTCTTGTTCCAAAGGATATTCACAAATGCTTTGTCCTGACATGCAATTAATTCAGGGACAATATTATTTATTTTCAGATTCCCCAAAAATTAATATATAAAAGATCTTCAGCAGGAGCAAACTATTGGTAGCCCTTCACGGTGTGCAAATGTGATCAACACTTTTACCATGCAGGCATACTCAAGTCAGATGTGAGCACTCACACAGACTTGCACAGTAAACAGGACAATGGAACAGAACCTTAGGGTCAGAGACATTGCTCCAGTCTCTCCCTATGAGCTTGATCGAGATCCATATTCATGAGGAATCTAGCATATACTATTCTCTAGTCATGCCCAGGCACAAGCTATGGCTGTCAGATATTGGGCTATGTGGAAATAGGGCATTCTGAACATTCATTTACTATCCCAACAATTTCAGATATCTCGTATATAGAGGTTTAAGCATCTCTGTAACATGTGCCCTAATCTAGTCATATTGCTTATCATTAGGTACGTTTAAAAAGTTTATTCTATTCATCACGCATTTGAAATTTTGTTGAAATAAATTATGTAATTAAACATAAAAGAAAACATGACTGGTCTAAATGTTAAGTGAAGGAGCGGCATGCAAATTCTTGAATACAACACCCAGTGCCTTCTGCGATAGACTCGGGCTCACTTCAATGCTGTATTGGACTAAACAGCTACTAGACGTAAATGGATGGGTGGGTTACACGATACTGTGGCCACACTGCCTTGAGGCCTTTTTAAGTACAGTCAGTGATAACAATATAGAGTTTTAGATAGTGTATGTTTTATGATTATTTCTAATGTTTTACACGCACAATTTGAAAACTGAATGGAGTGGAAAGATGAGAATGACCTTAAAATTAAAATGAAAATTTCCATTTTCTACTTAAGCAAGTGTCATAGGTTGAAAAACAGTCACATCATATTTAGTTTTTCAAATGACTGTAGTTTCATAGTTTCATACAGTCTACAAACTCGCTTACCATTTCAACCGTTTCAGTCCTCAATTCCAGGAGTTTCCTCTCATGATCGGCGTACTGAAAACAGTGTTTTCGTTAGCATTGACTCATTTCAATTTGATTTTTCAATCTTTATTATACAAACAAAAGTTCAATTCTATTCTGGGTTTGAAACAAATGACTTCTCAGGCTCTGGTGGCTTCCCTTATGCTACCTCTTTTTACCTGTAATAAGTGTACCATAAAACACAACATTAATTCAAGCTCTAAACCGGAATACCATACACAGTTTAAATTAAGCAAATCTCTTCATCACTGAATACACTGGATTACGCAGGAATTTTATACAAATATTTCAAATTCTTAAATGTTCTGGCAAAGATAACCTAGTGACTTATTTTGGGATATAAAATAACAAGTGCACACTAAGAAGAAGTGCACTTAATACTGAGAATGGAAATATATTTCATTACACAAAGAGTGGTACTAGGTGGAACAATCTACTCAGGCACGTTCGTTTAACTGAATTTCCTGTTGTTTAATGAAAGCGACTAAATAAGAAAGGTAAACGACTAAATGTCTCCTCTCGTTTATTTTTAGAACCACTATTGCATAAGAAGTAACAAAATGAAAATCAGCACTACGTACTATTCTCCCTTAAGCATTATCACTAAAAATAGAAAGGCACTGACATTTTCACTTAAAGAGGAAATGCAACAATATTTTTTATATTTTGGGATTAGAAAGAATCAGCATTGATGAGTGCATTTCAAACCACAAAGAAAGTAAAATGTACACAGTAACCTATAAAACCTCCAATTTACACCACAAAACAGACAAACTTTCCAGGTATGTGCTGTGCCATATTCTGCTATTCAGAACGAGGCAACACAACTTCCAGTGACAGGAAGCAGCCCCATTACATTGTAAAGAAGGAGGCTTGTGCATACATCTCTTTTAATCCAATAGAAATATTGCTCTCGACTTCGAGACAGTTTTGCCAAGACATACTACATACTTCTTAACTCTGTATGCAGATCATGTTGGAATATTTCTGTGGTGAAATGTCTGCTACACAACCTGTACTTAATTCACTCGTACATTGCATTACATTAGTTATTACAGTGACTACAGGAAGTTATCACAGGCAGGGCCGCATCATGTCACAATTCATAGGAACTATCGCTCTTGCCCGTGACAACAACATGGCGACTTACAGTGCTTACACAAAGTTTATGATTTCTAACTTTATTCGAAATATGTAAACTTTTTCTCTAGTGTCAATGATTTTATTTTGTTACAAGAGGTAATAACCAGTCTGAGAAACTGGGACTGCAGGTCCCCTTTAATGGGAAGTGCTTAAAGATTGTCCCAGAAATTATGGGAAGATTACTGCTCTTTTAATTTGTATTGTATTACATATAAAACCATCCTGATTAAGAAAATCGGAACAATCAAATGCCAAATGAATTAATGGGCTTGCAAGCATCACAAACATTGTAGTTGGTGCTATTTAGCTAAAAGGCTATAAGCTGTAAACAACTCCTTAAGGAGTTGCCTGAAATTGTAAAAGGCACAAACAAAATGTAGACTTACCATTTCCTTCACCCTGCTCTTTTCTATGTTCAATTCCAGGATTGCATCTGAACGTATTTTGTTCATCTCATCCTGCAAAGTCAGCATTTATTAATTGCCAAAATTTCACACGTCTTAGAAAATTAAGAACTGGAACAGATGTGTCACATCCATTCCTTATTTCAGAATGCAGAATGGACACATGCAGTACGACTGATCAAAATCTGGGTTGTTTTCTTGGTGCACGCAGAGCTCTCTAAATGACACATTCCTGAATCACATTTAAGACTAAGATTAGAGGCAAATCCTATCCATTGAACTTATACATCAAAGTAAGGAACTGTGAAAATAAATACTGAACAAACTTTAAACAGGATAAGCAGTAATACTACCAAAAGATGAACATTTTCTTCCATTAAAAAGCCATTCCAAACGTAAATGTTATACCTCACTTTGACTGACCACACCCTATGCCAAGATATTTATACATTGAAATAATATTCCTAATTGGATTTTGTGTACATATACCGAAGTATAAGGAGGTCTGTGTGTGTGGCAGGGGAAGCAACTGTATTAAATGACCTGGGCTACTCAAGCAGATCGCCTGAAACAACCTCTACAATCACGAAGAAGTTCATTCTATCGGCCTATCGGAAAATCGGGAAGTAATGGAAAAACAGAAAAACCTTACAAATACAAACTAAATCCTTAATATTAAAAGGATTAAAAAATACTCACAGCTGCTTGTATCTTCAGTTGTTGTAGCTCAAGCTTTAATTTCTAAAATGAAAAAAAAAGTTAGACTCTAGTGTTCCTGAATTTTCAAATGTATGCCATCTATATCTTTATGATACTTTAGCTCACCTCATTTTCAACCAGCAGCGCAGAGAACTCACTCTTCTCCAGGATTATCATGTCCTTCTTCACGGCAGCAATGTGTGACATCACTTTCTGAAGCATGATCTCCTGCCAATTACAGTGATAACATTTCAAATGAATTGCCACGTCTTAGGTGATGATATGTGGATCTTGATATATAAAACACTGATGGAAAAATAAAATACATTTTCATAGTTGCAGTGTGAAATATATATATATAATGAATAATTATATATTCATTATATATGAATATATATAAAATATAAAATGATCATATCAATAATAATTTCTTTGAAAGTCAATTAGTGAGAATAGCTGAGTTTTTGCTGAAAAGTTACCACACATATGGTGATGGTTCATAGGAGGCTTTTCTTTTTCTTAGTTCCATTGTTTTCTATATGGTCATGACTAGAGAAGTATAAAACTAAGATTCCTCCCAATAAAGGTACTGTATACCTTAATTCACAAAAGGAAAGCCATAAAAATGCTATGCGTCATCCATAAATAGCAATTAACTGCATAAAATAAATAGTTGTACTGACTGCACTGCGATCCAAAAAAGCAGTGCTTTTATCCTTAAGGATACAATGATGTAAAAATATATAATGTAGACTGTCTTGAGTCAAAGGCATCTCACCTGTTGAACCTTTGTCACCATGTCTTTGTAAATGACGTCCATGTTGGAATTGGTAATTTTTATTAGAGCAGTCACTAGCACTTCTGCTTGTTCAGTGCTGAACCCTGAAAAAAATATATAAAAAAGACCGTGTGGAAATATCAGTTATCATTGTTAAATAAGGACATTCATCATCACAAGCCTAAAGCTCAGCATGTTGTTAATTTTTTACTAGGCATGATTTAACACACCATGAACTTCGCAGTGGCTAGAATTTAGAATGAGAATTTCTCATTTAGAATTAGAAGTAGAATTCTCTTCTTCTTCTCTCTATTCATTTGTACTTTCACAGTGAAACGGTATAATATTGTGATGATGTCTTTGAGGAAGGAGCAGCGGAGTTTCATCCAGGGTAGCAAGATTTGCATTTCCTTACTTAGAAAGTTGTATATTGATTTTATTGCTTGGTGGTATTTTCAGTACCTAGCTGTCCTTGCACTTGAAGGCAAGCCAGCATGGAGGAAATCACAGATGATGAGGGTGTTTCCTAATGGTTTTCCTGGTCAATTAACTTCACTGTAAATCATTAAGACAACCATATACAGTATGATTAATCCAGCCTCCCAAGGAATGGATCACATCATAAAGACAAAATAGGCATGTTCAGGAAAGGAAGCTGAACACTGGGAGACCTCCTTTGTTTAAACCAGACAACGAAACACATTCTGTCCAGCCAATTTGAAGGCTGAAAAGAGTACTTGACACTACACATTATTATAAGATAGCTTACTGTCTTATTTAATTTAGGAAATTCTGATCTCTTTCCTGAAATGTACTCTTTTTTGTTAATGATGGATTTTTAGAATAGTGAAATTGGTTCTCATAAAGTTGCTGGCATCCATGTCTTAGAGATTTTGACCTAGCAAGGATGCTCTTTTCTTAAAACAAAAGTTTTCTCTCGCTGACCTGTTAGTGTTTTCTATGGTCTTAGAATTGTGGAGTTCTCTAGATCTATAGTAAGCAGAACTGTATAACTCACCAATTGTAAATACCTGTTTATTTGTTGTTATATATTTTTAACAGATTTATTGTCACATTTGTGTGCAACAACAATCCTGTGTTTTACAGTTGAGATATTTATTGCTAATAGTAAAGTCTTGTCTAGGTTTGGGCCTAATTATTAATCCATCTTCACAGCTGTGACGGAGAATAAAAGGGACATGTGCCTTATAACACTGCAATTCCAGATTTTACAGAGGTAAAATTGCTTATCTTTATTATTTGTTAGCATATAAGCTGGTGTCAGAACCCTTGAATGTTAACACTACCTATTAAATTACAATATAGACGTACAAATGTTTCTGTATGGAGGGTCCTGAGGTTTAACTATAGATTTTTTATGTAATGTCAGTGTCTGTTAAACCCAATAATTAACTTTGTGTAACTACATATTATAAGCATAAGATAAAAAAAAATACTGAAGTTACTTATGTAAACTGAAGTCAGTCATTATTTATTTAATAAGAAGGGTGGAGAACCCTTAAAAACTACTTGACTGACAAATGTAACAATCTCTACAGGCTTAATTACTTTACATTATCACTTTTCAGGTCAGTGACAAAGTGCTTGAAGAACGTTTTGTTACATGTACATGAAATTAAATGTTTTATGAGCAGCTGCATTAGTGAATTTGCATCTTACAAACGTCACAAAATGTGGTGCTACCCTTCAATACATTTGTAACTGGAAAAGGAGGGTAAGAAATAAAAATATTTTGAAGAATTAGAAACTTGTGTGTAGAAGTGCTGGGGTCTTTTTTTATTCTGGTCACCAAATGAACTAAGAAAAATAGTTTTCAGGGATGACCCACCTTTTTCTTCCAGAAGACGAACCACTGCATGGGTGTCAAAATAGAACTTCCTGCTTTCTGACTTTGCTGCTTCCACGTTTTTCAAGTCATACTGGAAGACCTTAATCGAAGTGTTCAATTCTAAACAGACCAAAGAAAAAGGAAATAAAATACATGCTATGTGCATACGTATTAAAGCAAAAGGTTCTAAACTGCAATACAGCTGGACCACGTTTCCAATCAGAGTTTGAACAACTTTCTGTTCTTCACTACATTTATGGTGTTATACGAGCACACTATGCTCAGTTTCTTGTTCATAATTATGACTAGAGACATGCATGAGTTAGCTAGAAGAGATGAAAGCATATTTGACATCAAGATTTTTTTATTACATTTCAAATTTTACAGAACTCCCTGATAAAAAAATAAAGTCAGACAACGCATGAAATGGGGGAAGGTGTCAATTTTTTAATTCATAACGCCTGTACAAAACATTCATGTCCATCAAAACCTTTTCACGCTTAACATCAAGCTTCTCTTTTGGGCTTGACTTCCTTTCTGTCACCTGTTATTACTGGGCTTCTGTGCCAAGGCTGCTCATTCTAATACAGCGGGGCTTCAGTATTCGTAAGTGTAGAAAAAACGATAAAACACAAATGAAAACTGAGAACATTAAACATTTTTATGTTATAGAAACGTCTCATAAAAATGAGACAATGTTCAACTAGGTTTGATTAATCCAGAGAGGCTGTTGTTCTCCAGTATGAATGTGATGGAATGCTTTCTATAAAAAATAAAATTAACAATCAAACCTTTAAATGACTGCTTTGAAACAAAAGAAAAACACAATTCTAAAATGAAAAACCCTAAGAAATGCAAGTAAAAAAATACTGAATTATATGCATCTGTCTGAACTGTTTTATGATTTGGTACTGTGCTTGGGGGGTAAAGGTGTACAATCAGAAAATTTCAATTTGATACAGATTTACACAGAACATTTACTGGATCAGAAAAACATACAGTACAAATAAAACTGCTACAGTCTTGTCTGACAGCAGACAAGGAAATATGACCCAGATAATTTGGAAATATGAAAAGAATGTTCATCCATTTTCATTTGGGTTAAGGAGAAACACCCACCCTTATTTTCCCCATTTTGAAGTTTAATGTTTGATCACTAAATGTGCAGTGCCTTTATCAGAGTGATATTTTTGACCTGCTTCCACCTGTGAGTAAAAATGAGCTGAAAAATTAATTCCCATCTTGGCGTAAAATCAAAGCTGCTCTGTTATCGAGTCCTTTTTCAGGCCATTTGCTGGCCGACGATGCAATCAACATGTTGCTAAATGCTATCATCAAACTAACACCCTCCCAGTGTTCAAGAAATACACAATGAACAACCCTTCTTGTAAACTTCTGATGTGTAGCCCATTGGCAAACCTCCTAATCAGCTCTCCCTCTTGTAACCACTGGCTGCTACTTGCAATTCCAGGATCCTTGGAAAAGAACAAAGTGGCCCACATGCCATTGGAGTGGAACGTGAATTTCGGCTCTTTTCTTGTAATTTTTGTAAGGTGTCAAATGTTTCATTTTTCTTCACATTGCGAAGAAAATGCAAATCATTAACTTGACCGGGAAATGGGGTCTGTTATCGTGCACTGAAATACAACAAAGTATAAGCAAAACGGTAAACAAGGTTATAAAGGGTGTATTACTGTCGCTGTTACCATTAATTGTCATTAATTATAGATATGGTCATGCAATGTTTATGTTAAGCTAAACTCATTTTTGGAACATATGTAAAACTGGTCTTGTGAGTGTAACTATAACTGGGCATTATGTTGCTGAGAAAGTGAACTATGCCAACATCTATCCTTTTTCTAATCACTTCCAATTCAGTGTCACATGGGAGCTGAAAATATCACTGTGATTTCACTCTTTTACACTTTGGCCCATGAAGAACAGGCAACTTCGCCTGTGATAATCCAGTGGAAAAGACCCTATTTATAGTCTGCTATCACTACAACACAATAATCCTCTTAGGGAAATTTCAGATTCAGCATAAACCATTTGAAGGACTTAGAGGTTAAATCATTTGGAAGCTATTTAAAAACATTCCCTTTACATTTGACTGCTTAGCAATGTGCACCTTCATAAAAGAAGAATCATATTGTACACAGACACAACATTCAAATAAATAAAAATGTCAACTGGTTGTTATGTGGCATTCCAGCATACCTACTGCCCAAGAATATCAAGAATGAACTCAGATCCCATAGACTGGGATTCTGAAATCAAAATGTTTACTGTTACAGCATAGTTACTTTACAAAGGTTTACAATGTACTTGTATCTTATGAATAATTTATATTCATAATATTTGTACTAGATTTGATCTTCATTTACTCAAACATATAGAATTTTGTATCTGCATTTTTGTCAAAGCATCCCAAGATCTCTATTTCAGCACAACATTATCTCCAAATAACTCAGACAATTCAGTAAACACTAAAACATATGAGGAAATATCACCCAACATAGAGGAGAAGATGTTAGAAAAATAAAGAATGCAAGTTGTATGACTTTTTCCTACAAAGGAACAAGTAATAGGTTTATTCCATGCTGAAAAAAAGAAGAAAGAGAACACAGTTGTATGAATTGGTAACAGCATATATGATCCCCAAGGCTGTGTCCTATCTCCTTGGCTCTTTTCCCTTTTCATAAACAACCTCACATCTCGGGATGACTGTCAAGATTTTCAAATAAGCAGCTGACACTACCATTGTCGGCCTGATCTGGAATAATGATGAGACTTGTTACCGAAAACAGACTGACTTGGGAACAGCCTGGTGTTTGGACAATGAACTTCTACTCAATGCTTCTAAAACCAGGGACATCATCATTGACATCTGACGCATCCAGAACACAAAACTTCCAAATCTTCATTGATGATCTTCCTAAAGGGACCACAAACTCCTTTAAATTTCTGGGTACATACATAAACAGTGATCTTAAATGGAGCACCAACAATGACCACATAGTTAAGAAGAGGACGTTTTTTCTTAGGCAAGTCAAAAAACACCGGATACTCCTCCTTTTATTTTACACAGCCATAATCCAAAGTGTTCTGACAATCTCTATTACAGTCTGGCATGGGAGCTTGGATAACTACTCAAAAGGCAAACTGGAAAGGATTGTGTCCAAAGCTGCAAATATTGTTGGCTGTGAACTCCCTTCCATTTCATCTCTCTATTCAACTCTCACCTCCAGTCGTGCCAAGAAAATCATCTCAGACCCCTCTCACCCAGCTCATAATCTCTTTCAGTTTCTCCCTTCTGGAAAACGTTTCTAATCCTTCCTCTCAAGGACTGCTCGCTTCAACCTCAGCTTCGTTCCCACTGCCATATGAACTCTGAATTTGCGTTGAATTTTGAATTTCATTGTATAATTAGGGATAGTTGTTTACATATGTATGTGACAATGTTTGTTTATCTCCTGTCCTATTTAAATGTGTACTGTATATGTTGTATGTATGTCTCATCTGTGTTCCTTGCTGTACCAAAAGCAAATTCCACCAACTATTGTAGTGTGGCAATAAAGAATAATCTAATCTAATCTAATCTAATTACATATTTACACTGAGAGAAGAATCACTGCTTTACTGGGCTGTGCATGTCCATTATCCCCAATTGGAAACAGGATATTTAACATAACAGGAATAATTTAACCTATAACACCCGGATATTATTCTTTTGGAACCCGTTTGCACCTGTCACTGATGATATCACCAATAAACACTAGGGCAAAAAGGGAATGGCCCAGAAATGATTGTGTACTGGGATAATTTTGTATTTACACACAATAGGTCTGCAGTGATACTCTGTAAAAAGTATTGTTTCTCAGTTCAGTGAGTGTAATTGTTTCACCATATATCCTATATCTACAATTACCTGGTTCAAAATGCTCTAAAGTCATATGAAAAAAATAATTCAATTATCTTGTAAACAATTTAAAAAGACGTTGCATAAAATCATTATTGCACACTTGAAAACAGAAATGTTTCTGAATTGTATGATGCATTTTGTTTAAAAAGATTTTATAATTAATGTTTATTTTACAGTAGAAAATGATGCACCTTACATTATTTTAATACAATTATTTAATGCACATGACAGGCCTCTCCTCAGGCTTGAGAATCAGAGCTGTCTCTTATCTGCCACTGGCCTAAACAGACTTCCACATAACAGACCATGACCACCCAGCTACTGTATTCATGATGAATCTAAACTGTAAAACTTTCCTTGAAAACGTGATTTTTTAATGCTGGGCAGGGGTAGGCTAATAACAGTTTGAGGGTTCATCAGACTTCAGCAGTCCCAATTAAGCTTTGCCATCTACATTTATAAATACTGAAATTAATGACCCAGTGAATTGTTTTCAGTCTCTCACTGTTATATGAAGGCCTCTTACCAATGTGTTTGTTCCCTTTCAGTTAATTCACACATTGTTATGAAAGCCATCACTGCATCGTGCGATTAATTTTTCCTCACCTTGTTCGCACACCTTTGTTAATACAAACCTTGCCACATCATAAGCCAAAACGTCTTTGCTATTGTTTTCAATGGCTTGCACAAACTGTATGTGCGACTTACTTCTAAAGCAGATATTTTTGACAAAAAGCAGATATTTTTTTTCTGGATACAGAATCAAAACACTTTTACGATTAAGATTTCTGGTGTCCGTTTCTGAAAACCCAAATTGTACAGTAGCAGCGTGTGCTGCCTGTAAACCGGTCTCTTCTAGTCACCGTGTAAAAACACTGGTGTATATCCTTCAAATTATTGTATGCATGGTGCACCCGCAATTCAAATAATGTGGCCAATTTAGTTACACGCTCTAAAAAGACCGAACACTTGGATGATGGAAATGAACACTGTTGTCATTATTTTACCAGATCTATGGCGTTAGATAGATTTAAATCTACGGGCTTAGAGACCCAGGGCAGCTTTTCCACTGCTATCCGCCCTGCGAAGTAGGAAGTTAGCAGCGTTTAACGTGATATATACATTTTATTAAATGCTAGAGTTAACAATGTAGATTTTACTTTTAGTTTCTAGTTCACAACATGTTAATATGCACACTACTTTCGAGTTGTCAGACAAGTCATTTTAATTGCTACCGGGACTGATCAGGAAAGCACCACTTCTGTCGATTTTGAGTGTGAGCGTGTTAAGCACATTTTTTAACATAGGGGTCCTACGACAATACGTACCTCTAACTAGTAATCGTGTGCGTTTAAAAAACGAGAGAGCAGTTTCGACCCTCGCAAAGATGTCCGTTTTGTGCCAAGGTCTGTTCCTCCGGTCAGTGCGACCGCTGCAGCGCAATCTCCCTGTGCTTGTCAGCCGCAACATTGTGGCTGCAGATCTAGACACACTCCCTTCCCCGGGACAGGACACACTCCGGCCTTTCCAGGGATCCACTCCAACACAAGGCAGCGTCCACCATTCAGAGTGACCCCGGCCCCGTCCTGACACAACTCCGCTTGTAAAAGCCGGTAAAACACATTGACCAGTCCCCAGCCTCCGGAAAGCAGTGCTGGGTGTAACGTCGGAAGCTGTAAGAGCAAAGTTCTTTCCCAAATATCCCCTCCGCGTATTCAAAATTATACACTTCCAATGCCGTTTTAGTTGCATTCTCGCACTTCTTTATGTACCCCCCAAAAATCAGTTTATCGTCCACACATATGTCTCCAAAAAACGCGTGGCCGCCAAACGCACACGCTTGTGCAGTGAAGCAGCACCGAACTTTTACGATGTACTTTGACGTCACCACGCAGCAGTCGAGAGCGTGCTCGCTGCAGGAGTGCGAATAATTTTCGTCACGCCAGATGTGTTGGGTTTTCTCATTTCGTATGGTTTTCAGTATTTACCTTCCGTTTGTTTCAAATAAGAACTTTCCCTCTTCAGCAAATGACTGATGGAATATTACTAACTATAATGATAAGTCTTAAAATAAATCTTACCTGTATTGGTCTAAAATAACTTTAATCTTATATTATAAGTTATAAAAGTAATGGGATTTTTTTGGTAAAAGTATAGGAAAGAACACTGGAATCGTGTTAAAAAAAAGAGAGACATAATTATCACCTAAACGTATGAACCCATGAGGAGGCACAGACTAAGCATGGGAAAGCTACAGAAACCAGATTTAAGGTTTATACTGTAAGAGCAATGGAAGTCAGCCATTACAGATTTAAAATTACACAAACGATTTATTTGCCATAAAAGGAAAAACCACAGGAAGCAATGCAGTTTTTTAAACATTTATCTATAATTCTGTTTTTATGTTTGAATCATATTTTGGATTGCATATCCTAGTTTTTTCACAGATTTTCCAAGGATTTCAGCTTCAGTTCCTGAAACCCCCACTTGCTGGCTTTTGTTTTCGCTGTGCTTCCAATAATTAACCCATCCAGCCATTTCGAGAGTTTCAGACTGGAAGCTGGGATGTGTGTGTGCTGCTCTTTTGTTTGTAGTGTGGGGTTCTATAGCTGTTATTATAAAAGTGGGGAGCTTGTAAGATGTAAGTTGGAGAGGGAACAAAACCCTGTGTTATAACCTCCCTATTTGTATTTTATTGTTTTTTATATTAAAACTGTGTTCCCAATTGAGAAGAAATAAAACTTGTCACTCAAACCCAATATTTCAAGGTATTCAATGATCACAATAGCATTGCTATCTTTTCCAGTTCTTTCCTCATTGAGTCTAGTATATTGCCCATAAAACCTGTTGGACTGAAGCTGTCCAGCAGTGAGTCTCACTACTCTAAAAGTATTAATGTAATGTAATGTAATTTAATAATAATAGCAAGTTAAGTGACCACAGCCACCTAACTCTGACATGTTTTAAAATGTAGACACTCTCAAACTGGGATTGATAGTGGGAGAGCAGAGATTACATTTAAAGTACAATTAATTTACAATTTAAATTACAATTAATTTATTTTTGTTTTTTAAAGAAGTCTATTGCAAAAGAGATGATTAAAGTGTACTTTAGAAAGTACATTTTCTAAAGCATAATTGATTCATCTCTTTTGCAATAGACTTCTTTAAAAAACAAAAATAAATTAATTGTAGCATCGACATGTTCTCATAAATCAGGAGTCTCAAACACCTGAGCTCACAGTTAAATATGTGTTCTAATTTTTACGGTTATTGACAAAGAATTATACCTCAGTCCTCTGTAGTAAAGAAACAAAAAGTGGAGATTCAAACTTTTAATTGTAACAAATGTTTAATCCATACTCCAAAATAGTTGATAATGATCAATGGCACTATCTTTTTTTCCATAATTACTATTTGCCACGCTTCTGAAAAATCAATTTCAGAATTATTTGTTGTATCTTACATTCTTCACAAATTCTTTTCTAGGACTATTTGTTTAAAAAAATCAAAACACTTAGAGACAATAATCTGCTGATTATGTGAGGTTTTCCCGCTATTATTATACAGTATATATTATATATATATACTGTTATTTTTAAACAGTATCATTAACAACTTTAACAGATGCTGTGGTAAACTATTTTTTAAATATTTCTATTACCCATCTTAATTTGGGGTCTTAAAAATTTTGTTCTTTCCCATGTGCTTACCTTTATGAAATTTTACATTTACACTTGCTTTTCACTGAGAAATTCTTCTAAGTAATAGTATCTCATTGAGAGATAAAAAACTATAAATTGATTAAGCATAGCAAAACTGAATGCTATAGTAATGAATACAGCTCCCAAAACACATTTATTTAATTATTTCATGCATTTATATAGCACTTTTCATGTTTTGGGAAGGATCACAAAGTACATATAGGAAAGAACCCACATCATCCACATTCCAACACGCACCAACTCAACTGTTTTCAAAGTAATGAATGATTGGTCAACCGTTTCCAAAGTGTTACAGCTTGTGAATGTTAAAAACTTATTGTAGCAAACTGTTAAAACCTCATTATATTCTGTAAAATATACCTTATAGAAGTTTATTAGCTATAAGTTCAGAAATGTAAAATAATATATCTATTCAAAAGTGCCTTATATTTAATTTGTGTTTGTAATTTAATGCATTTTTAAACAATATTTTAAATTTGTAAAAGTTATAGTTTGGTGCCTTAGAGAAACTGCAGAAAAGAGCACTAACAGATTCTCTTGTCTGATGAATCTAGTCACTCTTTAGGAACAAGTAAAGGTTTGGTCCACACCCGAAGAAGGCTCCACAGCCGAAACATTGTGTTTCCTTTCTTCTCTTTTCAGCATGGAATAAACCTTGACTTGTTCCTTTGCAGCCTACGCATGCTGACGCAGCCACCTACTTGAACTACATGTACTTTAGTCACTCTTTAGCTGTGCAGTGACATGAGAAAACAAAGATCTTGCTAAGGAACTACTGCTAGACCAAAGTACATATTGACTGATGATTTTCAGGCCCAAGTTATAATAATTTTTCCAACTGAAACTTGCTGAGCTGTTTACATTTCGCTGTAGTTTAATAGGTTAATGGTTGCTTACAACTCCACCTGGTATAGTATGTAACTAGTATAAAACTGTTTCAGCATGCCATGCATGAGAGAAGCCAAACAGATACACAGAAATAAAATGATTCCTGAGAAGAATATTGTAGATAGCATGCAGGTGTAAAATGGGCAGTATTGAGGGCCCAAAGCACTTTTGGAACTGAGTGAGTGTCCTTCACCTGAACTATCCTTCACATCTCCCATAGGAGCCCCACATTTCTCCTTTAAAGGCAAGTGTGAAAGGTGTTCTGTTGCTTCCCATGTGAAAGAGAAGTACAAGGTTTTGTAAGGATGTAGGAATCCAGTAGGAGTTTATTTTACTTATTGCCGTTAGGATTTTGTGTTGAGTTTGCATGGTGCCATTATGATGAAAAGTCCTAGATAAATTGTTTAAGGAGACTAGGTCCCATATCCTACTTATTTCGTGTGTCTTAGATTGGCGGTTGCAATTTGTACATGAAACATACCAAAACAAAGAAATAGTAAACCTGATCATGTTACAAAAAATATTATTACTTCAACAAAGCAAAAAACAATTATATAGTATCAGAGTCTCCAACAAACAACAAAAACTTTAAGTGAAGGGAAAAGGTAATGATGATATATCTAGTGGTTTATGCAAAGTCTGCTTTAAAAATATGAGTACAGTAAATAACTAAGGCAATTCACAAAAACTAGTACTGTTCAATGTATTAGATAATTGAAAATGAATAAAAAAGACAATGTTTCAACACAGACAAAAGTAAAACATCCTTTTTATTTAAAATTATGTTACAATTTTTAAAGTGGAAGTTGTTTTCATTTCCCTCTCTTGACATTTTCACAGCCTAGAAATGTCTATGAAGCTTTAAATAGTGACCACACGATTAAATTCTGTCCCTTGTGCATCTGTTTTAAGAATTATGTTAGGCATTGCAGGATTATTTTAAAAGATGGTGCTCTGTAGAAATGATGAAAATAAGAAAAATTAATGCTTCCACCTCAGAAATATCGCCAGACTACACCCTATGTCGTCGCTGACTGCTGCTGAAAAGCTGGTCAAAACGTTCGTGTTCTCTCAAATTCATTACTGTAATGCCCTACTTGCCTGGGTATCAAAATCCACACGGAAGAAACTTCAGTATGTCCAGAATTCGGCAGACAGAATCTTGACCAGGTCTAGTGCAAGTGATCACATTACTCCTACCCTTGAGAGCTTGCACTGGCTTCCTGTCAGGTTTTCTGTTGACTTCAAAATCCTCACGCTCACCTATAAGGCTCTATATGGCTTGGCACTTCAGTACCTGTCTGAATTACTATCTTTACCTTACAACCTTCGCTCATCTAATTTTGGCCTCCTATCAGTCCCCAAATGCTTAGCTATGCACCAAAGCTCTGGAATTTTATCTCTAAGGATATCAGAGAGTCACCTTCCCTTAGCACTTTCAAATCTATACTCAAAATCTTCATTTAACTGGTTCTGTGTCTGCCCTTTGCTTTCCTACTGTATTCCAAACCCTTACAGTAATTATGTAATTTTACATAAATGTTTACATAAAATCAATGAGATAACAGATATGAGGAATTAAGAGACTATGATTGTTAGTGATGTAATGTTAAGTACATGCCTAGTACTAAAGGGTAGAAGACATAATCCTTATTAAATTATGCTTTTATTTTTAGCTATCGCTTCATGTAGTGCAGTCACAGTTCAGGGAAATTAGAAACATGGTGGTATTCACAATGGCTTGTTTAATCATGGCCAGATGCATTTAGACTTTTGTTTTAACAAGGTGTAAATTCTGCAACCAGGTTCATGCTAAACATACTATAAGCATGTGAATCATGTGTTGTGGGTCCTGTATTGCATGCAGTGGATTGCAGCTAAAAATCAAGCTGCTGTATAAACCAATACAGATTATTCACAGAGAGAGGGTATTTGGGCAGCGCTGCTCCCAGATATAGAACACGGCTCCTGAACACAGGGTACAGCTGGGCAAGAAAGACCAGGAGGAAGATCCTCAGATTTTACATAGAATTGTCCCTGGCTGGCCCCCTGCAGTGCTATGAAGCATCAGTGTGAACTATCCAGTGCATCCACCCAGTATTAACCAAACTTTTGTTTTGTTTTTTTCTTTTAGCAGAACATTTTGTTCTGTTTCTGAATCTCAGTGCACAAAGAAATAAGTGACTTGATAACGTGTCACAGTGGAATTCTTCCAGCTCTCTTTGGGAAAAGTCATCCCCATGCTTAAACTATAATGACATTATTGTCTCTATCTTTTTGCATTAAACAATTACATTTATTCTTACAATCCATCTATCATCCATTTTCTAACTGCTTTATTCAATACACCAAAGTCCACCACAGGGCACACATAGTCACAGATACTGTACATACAAACTTTGACCAGGGCCGATTTTCCCAGAAGCCAATGAATCTACCAGTATATCTTTGGACTATGGGAGGAAACACACAAAAACATGGGGAGAGCCTCCAAACTCCACACAGATAGCACCCTAGGAATTGAACCCACTTCCCCAGCACTTTAAGGCAGCAATGACAACCATTTTGCCACCCTGCCTCTGCTTTCACAATGTATAATATTCATTATAGATAAAACTGAAAATGAAGGACTTCAGATTTGTTGGGTATTCACGGTCTATATTTCTATGTCTTTCCCTATTTAAATGAAGCTTTACACAATGTGCATGCTGAAAATCGTAATAGCGACAATGGAGCGGCTGACCTCATTTGAAATCTGAATGTTTTCCCTTCAATATGTCAAGATATGCAGAGCACCTGCTTACCAAAAGAGTAACAATTCCCTATAGTTTCTAGAATGGTACAACCCCTCTGTAAATTTCTCAGAAAATCATTTGAGACCAAAAGGTTACATGGATTCTACTTGTATTTATTTCCATCCAATACTATTTCCTACAAAAGGTAAATAAATAAAAATCTTTTATACTTTTACAATATTTGTTCAAATGGCTTGGCAGCTTCAATGCGAATGTACAGTAAGTGGTCTCAAGCTAGTTTAGACTCCCAGAACCCAAAAGATGGCTGTCAGGATCATTTCAGCGTAGCTGTTTTGTTACAGTTACTTTTTGTAGAAAGTAGTTCCTTCATCAATGGGTCATCGAGGAGCTCTCATGTCAGGTACACCACACACACAGACAACACCACTGCGACCATGGCGATACCACAGAGAACAACTGATACAAAAAACTGGCTCCGATCACAACAGCGGCCTCCATCCTCCTCGTCCAGGGAGAGGAGAGCGACAGAGGAGGTTTCAGTGCTGAGCGGGTCAGCATAAAGTGGGCTCTTGGCCTCCACCGTCCAGCGGAGCACGTTGACCTTCATCTCCATGTTGTCAATCATCTTGTCCACTTTGGCGATCTCTGCCTCGAGGTCATTTTGCTCCAGCCGATCTATACTCGGCAGATTCTCGTCGTGGGTGAGGGTCTGCAGGCTCAGGGCTCGAGCTGCTACATCAGAGGTTTCTCCTGTCATGAACAAACAACAGTCTAGTGCCCTGACAGCTAAGGTCAATGTTTCTTTCTTTCCACACATTCAGCCAGACAAAAGCATAATGCAACTTATTGGCTGTTAATTGCAAATTGTTAAACTGTTAAAGGGGAACTGCAGTCCCAGTTTCTCAGACTGGTTATTAAATCTCAATAACAAATTAAATTAATTAACGTTATCGCAACATTTTACAAAGTTCAAATTAAACACAAAGTCATGAATTTTGTGAAAGTACTGTATAGTCACCTTGTTGTCAAGAGTTCACGAGAACTGTGACGTGAAGCAGCCCTTCCTGCTCACTAGTCACTGTAATGACTAATGTGATATGAAATATGAGTGAATAAGTACACGTATGTATCATATATTTACAATAAAAACATCAGCTTTCACTTATTTCTCCATTTATGTCTCATTATCAATAGTCTATAATTGTTATTTTTCTGTATTTAGCAAAAAGTGGCTACATCCCTTGAGAGCCCTAGTGCGGTTAGTCCAATAGGTCACTCTAAATTGACTTATTTTTGCACAGTATGTCACAACAACTTTTAAAGTTATTGATTTATGAAATAAATAAAGAACTTTCGTCCATTAAAGGCAGGAAAGTATTTTGATTTGTGATTCAAAGTAATGCTAGATTTAAGAAATTTGTGATCAGTTTTATTGATCACAGTTAAATTGTTCCAGGTGTTGAGAAATTTATGATTTCACATGATCTCTAAATCAATCTGACCAGGGGGTTTCCAAGACTAGGATTGGAGACCTCTGGTGTACAGGCACAGTACAGATTATATTCCCTTTAAGGTCTGATCAATGACTTTTCTTCAAAAAATGTTTAGCAAGAAAATTATGTGAGTTCATTTCTGAATTGTGAGACAAGTGGCGATTGTTTAAGAAGGATGCAGTTTAAGTTTTATTTTAGATAAAGAGGCCATAATCCTAGAAAACCATTAATGGGCAACCCTTGTTTTGATGGTGTGTAGAATCCTTAACCTTTATTGAAGAAGAGTTCAGGCAGCAGTTCAGACAACATTTAAAGTGAAGAATTTCTTTAGCATGTATTAAATAAACTGTATTATCTTCCTTTTCCCCTAGAAACAGCTCGCCTAGCTAACAAAATATAATGTTCTATTAAAGCCACTCTCGGCAAGAATATGTTCCCAAATAGTAAAAGTGGAAATTACAAGACAGGTTTAGTATAACCTATAATTGGTGCTGTCAAACTCACCCGACATCCCAGTCTGCACAAACGGGTCTGATTTGGAAGACAGAGAGAAGGTCTGTCCCATCTCAAAGACTTTACACATGTCTGAATGGAACAGCTCCAGACAGGAGGAGAAGACCACCCAGAGGCGCTCCATCTCGGCTCGCTCCTCCTTCAGCAAGCTCTTGTCTCTCAGGCTGGCTGTCAGCTTGCTCCTGTTCTTCACAGCCAGTTCCTGGGCTTTTTCTCTGGTCCTCCTGAGCTCATCTCTCAGGTTGGAGGAATCTGTCGATCCTCCAACACTGGCTGCCAAGTGCCTGTAGCAGGCCACCACCTAGAAAACCACACAATTGCCGATACTTGTCAAGTAGGAATCTGATGACACTGGACTAAACCACAGTTTTTATTTTTTTCTTAGCTACAGCATAGACTGTCAAAACAATTTCATCCTAACCACTATAGTAAACTACCAGTGACACATTTTATACCTAATTAATAAAAACTTAAAACGATTATTTCTTTTTTTACCCACTTAGTTCTATATTTAAAGTTTTATATATAACAATAAGCATAAATGTGTGTTAACATGATGGTCAATCAAACTGATAAAAGACAAATGATTTCTGAAAAGCACAGAAATGGGGACACTATACCATAAAAAGGCACCATCCTTCAGATGAGACGTAAAACTGAGGTCCTGACTCTCTGTGGTCATTAAAAATCCCAGGGCATTTCTCGAAAATAATTTTCAAGGTGTAACCCAAATTACTCATTGGCCTTTGCGAATCATTGGCGCCTAATAATCCCCATCTATGAACTGGCTTCATCACCCTGTTCTCCTCCCCACTGATAGCTGATGTGTGGTGAGCATACTGGTGCACTATGGTTGCTGTCACATCATCCAGTTGGGGCTGCACATTGGTGGTGATGGAGGGGAGTCCCCATTACCTGTACAGCTCTTTGAGTGGAGCATCCAGAAAAGTGCTATATAAGTGTATATAAGTGTGAATTATTATTATTTGTCTTGATTCCTAATTCTAAACATACGCATTTTACATTGCTTGGGGTAAAAAAAAAGCATTAATGCAAAGGCTTCATTGAAAAAAAAGAAGAAATGTAACTGAAATTTGGATGCATACTAACTAGAATAGTCAATTGCATCACATCTTACTATACCTAAAAAATGTATTTTCATATTTATGGCACAACTGAAATTTAAAAGTTCACAGAAGTAACCACGTGGTTTCAGGCCGTTTAGGAGACTGGTAAGAAACAGGTGCTGAAATAGGATATTAGCTCACAACTAATGCATTCTGTTAAAACAATTATTTAGAAAGTCTTACCTTTCTGACAGTCATGAATTTAATTTATAGGTTAATTTTAAGGATATTGTATAATTTTTTAAAGTAATTATACTGAAATCCTGAACCAGCTTGGCTAAATACAATCTGTTAAAATTAAATTCTATCCCCCACTAGCGAGCTCACATGGCTTATTTTCATGAACAATTTGATACTAAAGAAACACAACTTCTTTAAATAATTATATATTATGCAAACTAACACATACACAAGACATAATACATACAGTACTACTATTTTATATTATTTACTAAGGGAGTGAGTTATATTAGTCCATCAATATACATCTACCTTTCTGACCAAGACACCTAGGACTGACCACTAATACACCTCAAAGAGGCCTAAAAGTACAGTAAGTGTACAGTAAGTGGAGCTGTTTTCATAAACAATCAACGTTATTTGACCTTTGGTTTCTTATAAATGTGTATCCTAATGAACAAGAGTTCAATGGACTTTGAAATATTATATTTAAAAATGTAATAATCATGTTTTCCTGAAATGATTCCTTTGCTCTTTACTGGTTGATGTTAGAGAGGCAGGTGAGTCTGAATTGTTAGGGCTCAGCAAGAGCCAGACATTGAATAGCTTTTTGAAGGATGAAAAAATCTTTTGTATGCAAGCCCCCAGAGTTCCCTTGTCTAGACCCAAATCCCACCCTCTAACCAGGAAGAACATAGTACAATCTAACACAACTAAAGAGAGATGGACAGACAGCAGAGTTACCACCTTGAAACCATACTGTAGGAAAGGAAGTATACCAAGGCTCTGACTGTAGAGAATTAATCCTGGTATTCTGACTTAATTAGACTTTGGATTTGCACAATCTGACCTTCCTAAATTACCCTCAATTCAATGGGTGAGATACATTTGTGACATTCCTTCCTTCTCCAACTCGTCTGTTATTCAGTTTGTGCACAATGGCTGCTGCACATCACCCAGGTGAGAACAGCATATCTGTGATGGTTGATGTGGGTTACCAGCTATACAGTATGTGAAGCACCTTTCTGGTCCCTTGGGAAAAAAGCACTATACAAATCTTTGCATTTATCATTGTGAAAGTACCAGGAATTATATTCAATCAGAACTGTCAGTCTCTGTCACATTGACAGACATCTCAATGGCTCTTTACAGTTTGACAGCAATATTTTACTGTGAATGACACTGTCCATTACTGTGTGTCTCATGGAGAGCAAGCTGGGGTATGCGAGAAGGCAAATTCCTAATGCAAGAAATTGTATATGGCTAATAAAGTGATCTTATCTTATCTTATTTTTACTATTTTAAAACTTAGGGCCAGTCTTTTAAATGCAGCCAAAATGAAGATGCATACCTTAAATGAGTTAGACACGCAGCCATATGTTAAAATAGCTGTTAGAAACAGAGCAAAGAAAGTGTTTCCTATCAGGATGCATTCATTCAGAAACTGAGGCCAATTTAATTATAATAATGCTGCATTTATTGTCTTGACATTTCCCCTTAATGAAAGGAGCTACATTAAAAGCGAACAAATCATATACTTAAAATATTATTCTCTTTAATTCAATTACAATTCCTAAGATCACAGAACAAGCCAAGAAAATTAAAACCTCCTAGATAGTAGCAATACAATAACGTACATTTTAGGGCGCCAACACTAAAGGCTCTGACATAAGAATATCCATAAAAATAACAGAATAAAAAATAAGATTACAGATCACACTAATTCCATTTATAACCTCAATATAATCTTTATTACCCCCTACAACTAATTTTATGGGTCTCTTTCTTTGGTTATCAGTGGGTAAAATCTGGTAATTATTGATGATAACTGGTGCCGTATTAAAGCTATTCTTAGATAAGCTCTAGGGCTTTACATGAGAGGCTTCCAAGCCATTAGAGAATACTCTAATACAGAATACTGTGATAGGCAGCATTCTGTGAAGCAAAATACTACTCTTTCAACACTAAGGACATGAAAGCTTTTCATCATGAAATGCAGTTTTAAACAATTTGAAATAAGGAATGCAGTGTCTCTGTATTTAAATAACCAAAATGATTATTAAATATTAAATATTAAATATTAAATATTAAATATTAAATATTAAATATTGCTTGGTGCTGCTGTCAAATGTTGTTTTTCCCAAACATGTGTGTGTGTTCACTCTGGGAAGTTAATATTCACGTAGAAGCTATTTAACCCTACAACTAGCAAATAACCCACTGAAGCTCAGCAGGTGTGAGCCTGTGGCCAGTACCTGGATGGGAGACCTCCTGGGAAAGTGAAGGTTTCTGGAAGAGGTGTCAGTGGGGCCAGCAGGGGGCGCTCACCCTGTGGTTTGTGTGAGTCCTAATGCCACAGTATAGAGACGGGGACACTATAATGTAAAAAAGAGCACTGTCCATCAGATATGATGCAAACCAGGAGGCCTGATTCTTTGTTGTCATTAAAAATCCCAGGGTGTTTCTCTTAATGAGTATGGGTGTAAACCCTGGTGTCCTGGCCAAATTTCCCCTGGCCTTTACCAATAAAGGCCTTTTAATAATCCCTATCTCTTAATTGACTTCATTACTCTCCTCCCAACTGATAGCGGATGTGCAGTGAGTTCACTGGTGAACTTTGCATACTGACTGCTGTTGCATCATCCAGTTGGGGCTGCACATTGGTGGTGGTGGAGGGGAGTTCCCATTATCTGTAAAGCACTGTGAGTGGAGTGTTCATAAAAGTCCTAGATACAATAAGTATAAGGATTATTATTATAAAACAAATTAACAACATAGTGGCGCAGCAGTTAGTATTGCTGCCTCACAGTGTTGGGGCCTTAGGTTCATCTCTTGGGATGCTATCTCTGTGGAGTTTGTATGTTCTCCCCATGCATGGGATTCCTCTGGGAGCCATGGTTTCTTCCCAAAATCCAATGACATTCTGTTGCTTAGTGGGATAGGCTCTGGCTTCCCCGTGACCCTGTATTGGATATAGCTGTTAGAAAATGGATGGATGTACTAAAGCAAAAAATACAATACACAAATACAGTGTTCTTTTCCAACATTCACTCATGCAATAGTATTGAATCCTTTCCTCAGGCATTATGTTTTTAATGTTCTTAGCTTGTTTATGCACTAAGGTGCACTCTAAAAGTGTATCAGACTGAACATCACTAGCTCTACATTAAACACATGAATCCCTCACTAACCATGTTGGGGAGTCAACCTTTAATCACAGCTCAGTCAAAACTTGGAAAAACACCAGTGGGACCTTCTATAAACACTCAATGCCATGTAACATCCTAGGGGTTTTTCTGACCCTAATATTGCTTAACACACTAGCTGCAGTATTTGAGTACAACTCTCCAGGGAACAGGCAGGTCCCATACAGATCCTATGCTTGTCAATGAGAAACAAAGTCATTACAAACCTCAGCACAACTGGACAACAGGACAAAAATATTATATTTATGGGCACAGGTTACTGTATATTATGGCTACATCTATGGTTCCTGTTTGGTTGAAAAAAGGGGCTGTCACAATATTAACCTCCTCCCTTTGATATGAATTTGGTAAAGAGATTTGGTAACGTGGAACTTTACGCCAGTCAGGGAGGTGATTTAGGAAAATGTTTCTGCATTATGAAAAACTTGACAGACCTACTTGTCCATTTCAAGTTGATTCATAGGTCCTTAACAGGGAGAGTTCAGATGAGGTTATCAAAAGCTCTCGTCAGCTGTGTGCAGCTGTGATTGTGGGCATTTATTTACATATTTTGGAAGTGTCCCAAAATTAATTTGTTGAGAAAATATGTGGGATGTGTGTTGGGCTAAATGCAGTATTGAGCAATATTCCCCCATAATCCTCTAAAGCTGGTACTTTTTGATGTATTTCAGTTAACAATTCAATGCTCGACAAGTGTTTTTTCCAAGCAGCAGTGAATGCAGCAAAGGGCACTATTCAACAGACCTGGATCAAGGCTGCTTCTCTTTATTTGGTCAAGATGTTTTGCTTCTCTGGAGGTGTTCAGCTCAGCACTTAGCCTCTGTCATTATGTTGGTGGCTTGGACACTGCCATTGATCAAGTACTGTAGCTCAGACATGATGTTGCGTGTCCCTTGTCTAAGTATGGATCTGTTCTTTTTTCCCCATTTCTCCCTTGCTTTTCAGCTAAAACACTGTAATACACATTGTGAAACTCTGGAAGAAGTGTACAGTATATGGATTGATCTGTATTTGCTTCTGTGTGTTCTCTGCCGCAGGGTTGAGGTTTAAACTGATAAAAATAAAAGGTAAAAAAAGGCAGCAATTTCTCCAGCAACTTTCAGTTGCCCTAAAGCTACTTGATTCTTAATCATCCAACCTACTGTAATGTTATGGAAGTGCTGCCTCAGTTTCAATGTTTAGTATGTTTCTAAACAACCCATATAAAGTCTTTTACTTTTAATAACAGAAAATATGTTTATATTTTCTCTTTCAGAATTTATTTCCATACTCTAAATAATAGAATTCTATTCTTAATTACTAACTCTTCATAAAAATTCTATATGGTATAAAACCAATGGTAAAATTACAAAATGCAACACAGAAACAGAGGTCAAGGACACCATCTAAAAGCCAAACCAAACAGGTAAGTCATCACTCTCCACTTTAATATTTCAGAAATAGTTGTACTTCAAGGCACTGCTCTCAGAAGAAGATGAGAATATAGACAAGTGAATAATGAGCAATCAGTTCAACAAAGTAGGCATGACTGAGACTACACAATGAGAAACAAAAGAATATTAATAGTTCAGAGTAATGTGCTCATATGTTTAAACCAAACAATGCTTTAACAGTAGCATGTGATACCATGCAAGGTACAGTATGAGTCTAGCAGGATCTCATAAATGCATAAAACAAAAACATCCAAAACATCAACAAAAGAAGAAATAGAACGATTAATTTTACTCCTCATTTACTTTTGTTAACAGTAACAAAGTGAGTTTCAAATGATAATGGAGAGTAAGAGGTAAGAACTTAGATAATAAAGATATAAATAACTTATTGACTCAGGAATTAGGAAAAGGAGATTTAAAGAACTTTTGAAGACTAGGATATTCTTCTGATGAGTGATGAGCGCCCTTGAGTGTAAATTGTTGTAATTATTACCTATTAAAAATAAGTATTTTTCCATGGGGCCAGTATTCTACCAATTTGATTAAGTGATGAGTTTTGTAATACAGGGAAAAAAACAGGATTCCACTAAGAATTTCTTTTTTATCCAGCACATTTACACAACAGAACATTTTGGCAGAATGCATTAAATTAAAGAAATCATTTGACATGTTTTCATGCTTAGAATCTCTACATTCTTACAAGTCCCAATATTTGAAAGATTGGAGAAACTGACAACATTTTGTTCTTCTTAAAAATATTATGTATGACTCAATGGTTTCACTGCCTCATATTCTTTTGCTGGAGTTTCACAGCCAATAACTAAAATTAAGCTAACATTTTATTGCTATCTAAATGTCTAGGCATTTTTCTTATTTATTTTTTTAATTATTCATTCACGTGTGCTTCATAATAGAGGAAATAATACATCTTATTTTGTTATAGTTTGTTGCTGAGATATCAGCAAGATTAAAATATAAGTGAGACACGAGAATGTATAACAGCTCCTTGTGGTATATTATCCATTCTCTAAGAATTGGTTTCCAGATCGAAATAAAAAAAAAGAAAACATTTTAAATACGCAAGGAATTTATCATCGGTAAGCGACTAGAAATTTGAACAGAAAAAAACTTTAAATAAAGATGGTTTAAATGTGATGGCGCCTAATTCTGTATTCAAACGGTTTTTCATAGATCTAACAATATCAGTCAGTGTTACAGTATGAGCAGCAGTGGAGTCAATACAAAAGAGCAATTTAATTTAAGCATCAGCTTACCAAGTATTAGTGTGAAATCTGCTAGCAATTACTTTTCCGCTTTGAATCAAAACTGGATAAATGCTTCACATCAGTGAAAAAGCTGACCTTATTAACTACAAAAGCTTTTCTTTTATTTTTTGTCACTTGGCAAAATTTGATCTCAAAGGATGCAACAAAACTGACAGTACACATTGTTTCTATGAAAAAAAAAACTTGCACTAGCTTCAGCGATAAAACAATAATTTTAAACGAGAGAGAAACAGGCTAGAATGAATTAGTGGGTAATGGAAATTCAGTTCCTAGCTGCGCTTCAAGTATTGAAGTACCAGTACTAATTCTGCTTTTAAGTAACTTTTTTTATTATAATTGGCCCCATAGCATCTCTCACCTTAATTAATGCCTCAACAAGAGCCTTCGCCTCTTCCCGAGACTTGATTGAATCCGCATTCCCATCGTTGGCGATCTTGTTGTTTGATACTGGCATGGGGGCTCTTTCTGGGGTTGTGAGATCCTCACCCCTCTCGCAGCGCAGAAATGTTTCCGGACAGAAGAGTGGTGCGAACACCGCTTATTCCAGGCTTGCCTTCACCCTGAATTTACGGAATGCCATGGCAAGATGCGCTTGTCTAGGTGAGCATGAGTTAACTCCAACTAAAGGTGAAGTAATTACGCAAAAAGAGAAAAAAAGTTTAAGACGGCGTATCGTTTAAATATTTTCTTTGTCTAAAATGAACGACCAGCGAAAAAAGACCCTACATATAAACTGTATGTGTTTTTAAAATATGTAAATAAGGTAGACCCACGGTACTGTCCTTAGCCATAAAGGTAATCCTTCTGATCACAATGCCATGACTGACGCAGGGTGAACGGAGCAGCTAATCTTATTATCTACAGCTGAAGAACATGCGCCCATTGTTTGATGAAAACGCCTCCAACTAAGACACCGTCTTTTATAACAGAGCGAGTGTGGGCTTCATTGTGCATTTGGGCTTATCTCTTACAGTTACTTGGCAAGCATTCTCCTCCCGAGCCTGAACAGATGAACATCATGAAATGTATCTTTTCGATCTTTCTTTCCCGTCTCTGTTTCTAATACATACTGTATACCGGGAAGCCTTTGCACCCCAATTCCATTTAAACCTCTCTACATTAATGGATCATTCATAGAAACTATGTTCTCTTTATCTCTAGTCATTTTGGACTGGAACTGCAAAGGGAGGTTGCATTATTCAGACAGTTCCTGTCCTTGTCTTCTGTGCATTCTGAAGTTCTTCACAGTTTCAGAGACTAAGATTAAGAACAGTCACTGTGAGCACAGCAAACATTTAGAAGTGTGACAAACTTAAATTTAAAAATATTTTTCCACTAAACTCCAGAATAAATCTTTGTCACGTCAATTTCATCAGACAAAGTTTTGCAAACGGCAAAAGAAAAGGTCAGTTATAGAAATTATGTTTTGTACAACTGTAACTCAGTATGCAGCATGTTCAAGTTATTGGTTTAACAAAAACAATAGTCCCTTAACCCAACAGCCCTTTACATTCTTTTAGGTCATATATAATTATATTAATTTCCCATTCTGAAACAAAAGCCAAAAATCGGTGTGTAAGATCGTTGTCTGTTTTAGAACCTCACTGACTCCAGTCATGTTTTCTCCCAAGTCCCAGGCCTGTTACAGTATATATAAACTAAACAACAATTACCTGGATCACCTCTCTTCAAATCACCATATACAGAGATTTACCATTACCCTCTTCCAGATGGCCAGGTGTTATGATGATGCATCAAAAGAATTTGGATAACCACTGACTCTTACATACTGGTAGTTTAAGTGGCTTCTGGAAGAATTGAACCTGGTTTAAGTGAATGAATGCTTCTGTCTGCCATGAAATGGACTGGCATCCCGTCCAGGTTGTGTCACACCTTGTTGCTGTTTGATAGGGTCCAGCTCCCCCATGACCCTGAATTGAATAAAGCTCTTAAAAAATGGATAAATGGAAAGACTCTTACACGCTGTAGCATAACAAAGTTACCACATACTGCCACTGGAGTCACTACAAACTGCATGGTACTTGTACAGGAAGTACTCCACCCTCAGTGTGAATACATTCACAAGGCACTATATTATGGTCATCTGAACATTTGTAAAAAACCAACAGGAAGTCCAAGGACCTTTGCCTAAATAAGCACCAACAAAATACAACCAACTGTACTGTTTGTTGTAACTGTCAGATTAAGGAAAGACCTGCATAGTCATCAAGTTATTCTGGACTAGTGGACAGTGAACTGAGCACACAGTACATCTGGAAAGGATGATCTGCTAAAGAGTCAACTAGCTTTCCTGACTGATTGTTAGCCCTGTCTGTTCTTAAAAAAATAAATATGCAATGTACTGTTTCACTGAGGCTTACTGGATGGGTTGCCCTGCATGGGACAGCCTGAGTTAAAATTGTTTTCTTAATATGTAATTTCTATGGTTAAGAGTAAATTACCCTTCAGCTGTTGTATTGATCCAGCACATCTGGGGTGGGATACTGTAGTGAATTGCTACATTCCCTTGTACCACTGTTATCTATACACATATGAGAGTGTTGTTGTACCTGTAATAGAGTAGGCAAGCAAAATACATATTTTGCTGGATGCGACCGAGTACTGACCTTTACCATCATATTTAAGTGAGTGCTCTTTGTGTGTGCTTGTAAAGTTTGTTGGCTGGTTGCTAACTTGTGATATGAGTCTGAAGATTTCTTAGCTGGAGTTAAAACACCATTAGTTTGCCTCAGAAACAACAGTTCAACACTGTATTAGTAAGTTAAGTTGTTGTATTCTGCTGAGTATAATAAACTCCTTTATAAAGTTCTTTGTAGTCATAATGAAGAATTATCCACTATCTCAAGCAGCAGAAGTCTTGGAATTTGTATTTCATCTTGAGAGCCCCCAAAAATTCTAGTTTCATCAGGGTATATTATATAAAACTGTGTGTATGGTTGAATAAATGTAAAAGTGATAAATCAGACTTTTAAGTTGTACTTGTGAATATTCTAAACATTGTGGATTAAGTTATGATTGTGCTTGTGATTGATAAATATAACCCAAGATTTCTCTGAAAGTCTTAGTATCAGGAACATCAATTCCTGTCTAGGGGTATACAAATAGACACTTGGTACATCTTTTATCATGACTATGAAAAAAAATGTGTAGATCACTTTAATACTCAAAGACCTTAACAAGGAGTAACTAGTAACAACTGCAACTAGTAATCAATAACCTATCCATATTAACCTTGTCAAAAGTACTGAAATAAGTCATTTATTGAAAAAGAAGTGTAGTTCCCTTCCTCAGAATTAGTGTTTAAAAGTACCCATGAAGTGTACTCACAGATTTAGGTGTCTATTTATGTAAGCACAGTGTTCTCTTCAGATAGCCAACAGCCCCATTATAAACAGCATAAACAGTCTGAACTGAGTCTGCATGCCACAGGCCATGATTTCTTCAAAAAAGCACTTTCAAAGGAACATGTCACAAACTCTAAGGACAAGCTCCTAACTGCATATGAAACTGTACCTTTCGTGCTTGAGGCTGCTATTAATGATGTAGTGCAGTTTCCATTACAGCAGCCTTGGATAACATCAGAATGATTTTAGAAATCGTAGACTCACAACACATGGGTCATAAAATACTGAAATTATATCCAATTTCAAGACAACTGAGTAAGGTCTGTGCCACAAATACTGTATCTTAGAAGAAAGCTGCATTATGAAAAATCAGTTCCGAACAAAAACATTTGCTAAACTATTCTACAGTAAGATTAATCTAATTTTTAATTTTAATGATCTTTAATCATTTTCATATGGTTCACTAGGCCCTGTATATTAGACAATTTTAACCTTAATGATTGCTTTTTAATTTTCAATATTTTAACTGAAGTAAAACTGCAATATACTGTACAGTTGCTTCTAGATGGCAGAAAATATAATAGTGTTACACAGACATCCTTGGTCCGTTTCTAAATTAGATCATATCAGGTAATGTGGTTAGACAGAGGTCTGGATGGTATAGTAATTTGTTTCCTGACTTCTAGTTCCTCAATGCTTCTCTTTATCTGATCATTTTTGCACACAAAAGTTTGGTACAAAAAAATAGCATAAAAACATATGAAAGCTGACTAAATGCAACTAAATAAGCAACTAAATGTGTATGATATTAAACTAATTTTTAACTCATAAAATGACATTTTGAAGACATCCATTTTTTCTAATTCAGTGAGTGTTTCATTCCTTTATATTGTATTCTTTAGGTGTGTCACACAGTGACTTTCATGCACAAATGGCTGTGTACACCATTTGCACACTGAAGCCATTGTATTTGCTCAGACATTTACTGTCCTACAGCAATATATAACATGGCTTACTGGTAAATCTAGCACACTTGTGCCTGGAGGTCGATCCTGATTAGGGACAGTGTGAAATAATCCCCTCTTGTGATCTGAAATATAGAGTAAGGATTGGACTAGATTTCACTGCTGAAGTGACTGGCTGGAGCCAATCAGATTGTACCTGCAGTATCCACCTACAATACAGTACATGTGAGTACTTCTCACATCTCCTTACAAATGTTTGTTTTGCTAGTATGAGATCATTTGAAAAGTTCTTCTGAAAATACCATTTAGTCAACTTTTTTTGTAAAAATAATAAATTATTTTTAAACAAATAAATCTTATGTCTTATATTTTATTTTAAACTGAAAGTGTATAAGAAAGGATCTATAATGATATGGTGGCACTGTGGCACAGTGGTTTGCAGTTCTAAGGCCCTGAGTTCAATTCCTGGGGTTCTATTTGTGTTTCTATGTTCATCCCATGTTTATCTGTTTTTTTTTTCTGGGTGCACAGTTTCCTCCCACAGTCTGAAGACTTGCTGGTAGATTGATAGCTATAAAAAAAAATGCCCTGGTGTGAGTGTGTACTGTACATGTTGTGTCTGTTTGTGCCCTGCAATGGACGGATATCCTATCCAGGGTATATTCCACTTTGTGCCTGTTGCTTTTGGCTTCCTTCACATCCCTGTACTGAAGAAGTACATTACAAAATGGATGTAATGTTAATGTATAAACCTTAGTACTACTAATAACTGTAGCAGTTATAACTAGAAAGAAATCCATACTCCTCTTATTTTCACCTTTACCTGACGATGACTTTCAGAAAGTAACATTTACAGTATGTAAACATTTTCTATACCTGGAAATGACTGGGCAAGTTTGTTGTTAAAAAAACACAAAGATTTTTATTTGGTCCTCTGTGGGCATAGGTATGCTTTTTGGAGAACAGGAGACAGGGAAAAGGGTACCTGATGTCACTGCGAGAAACCAGAGTCCAGCTGCCTGCTGATTATATAAAATGTTTTAACTCAGTTAATGAGGTGCTATTAGAGAATGGGTAGGCAATGAAGAGTCAAGTAGGAGAAAACCATTATTGAATAGTAGCAGAGAGGATATCATTATACTGTAAATAAAAAATATAGCTGAAATCCAGAATATCACTGTGCGACTTTCAAAAGAGGGGAAATTCATGCCTAACTCCGAGGACCAAAAACTGTGGAACTGGGAGAAGACATGAGTGTTTCCTTCTTGAGCAGTTATATGTAGATTTCCAGGTACTGTACGTTGCACAATTATGGGATATTGTTTAAAAGAGTGCTGGGTCTCATGACTACAGAGGTAAAAATGAAACTAAAGGTTAGGGTTGGAGGTGGAGGCATCTTAGTTCTGGTAAACCCCATTGCAACAGGTAATAATGACTCACCCTAAATGGCCGTTTTTTTTTTAAGGCTTGTGATGAAAGTATGTTTTTGTTCAGATAGCATGGACTTTGTTAAGGCAGGTGTGGACACCTCTGGTCATGGAAATTCGAAGGCAGAAAGGCATTTATGTCTTCACTCCAGTGCATTTTTTAATTACTTTGTTATACAAATAACAGATAATAGATATACCCACAATTTTAGACACTAATGATTTGATGGTGACCTATACAACCTGCTGGTCAGTGGCTTTCCAGGGCCATTACTGGCAACACCTGAAACAGCTAACAAACAAAAAGGGTTGAACATACAGTCTGTGCTGCTGCCTTGTATAAGATATTCTTTTTCTCTAAGGTTTTTGCCAGTAGAGGGTGTTATTACAACAGCTCTGAGTCACATATGCTTTCTTTTAACTGCAACAGGCACTTGCTGTTTTTGTTCTTGGTGTGCTGTGAGCATCTGAAGATAAATCTCATAAAGCAAAATATCACCCTATCCTTGCTATGTAGGAATCCACTACTTCCCAGCTTTTTGACACAATTCACCCTTTTTAAACAATTGCCATTAAACTTATTTGCTTCAAAATGTACTTTCTGAAGCTGAATTGAACAATATACATTTTAAAATGAAAACAATATACATTATATTTCCTTTGATTTAAGGGTGTGGTATAAGCACCCACATTTGTTCTATGTGACAACATAGATAAAAAAAACTGTGATTACAGTGAAATCTGTAAATGGTTGAAGGAACATAGGCTCAAATCAGGGATTTGGCACTGACAGGCATCCAAAATCTGCTATCTTTTCATTTATTCTTTAAATAAATGGCATTTAAGACTTTTTCTGCAGGATAAACACAAATTGAAATACTAATAAAAGTGCTAATGAAAATATATTTCTTTATGTGTAAGTTATTATGATTAAATATTGGTATTTTGAAAGGGTTCTAAAAATGTGGCTTACAAATTTGTTCCAAATCTTACTTTCCCACTGTTGTTGTAATTTACATAAAAGGTTTTTAAAAAATATTTAAAAAAAAACTGTACTGATTTCCCTGGTCCTAAGGCATTAGTATATTGGTTTCCCCATACAGTGTAGATATATTCAGTTTCCTAGTAGCTCTTGGGTTCACAGTATAACCTCTTTGCCAACAGCACAGCTACTGTAGTAAATGTAACGAGCAACAGTTCTGCATAATGGTCCAAAACACAAAGAAAGACTGCTAGCAGCTCTTTTTTACTCTTATGAAACAGCAGTCAAGCATAGTTTATTGGAAACTTTCTCTTATTCTTGCTGCCGATTTCTTGGATGGCTCAGTAATATTGAGAGCTAGCTTAGACCACGCTCTAGTTAACCCAGTCATTAAAAAGCTGGCTTTTCAGATGATGTGGGGGTAAATTGCCAAGCCTTATGCAGAATAAAATGCAGCCCAAATAATTACTAGATTAATGCCAGAGGTTATCTGCTCAATGCATATCCCTTATGTAATAATGGCCACAATGAATTGGCTAGTGCCGGCACTTTACTTTGTTACAAAAGGCAACCTGGAAGAAAAGGTGATGAAAAACCACAGGGAAAAATTCAGTGTAACTTTGTCTCTGTATTCATTAGCAGCACCATTTCTGCAAAGATAAAATCTTGCATCATACTAAATGAAGTGTGCCATGCACAGGTTTAATGTAAATGGGAATTTTACACTAGTCAAAATTACCTTTTGTAGATTTCTCCTAAAAGTTTCTTGATTCATCCATTAGTCTTAAACATGTCTTGAGATATTTTTCCAAGAAAGAGTTCACTATTTAGAAACAAACTTGATGAATACAGTGGCTTCAGAGCATTCTATTCATCAAAGTTTTATGCATTTCATTAACCTGAGAAGCAACAGGCACATGGCAGGATACACCCTGGATGGGACACAGACACACACAAACTTACACCAGGGCCAGTTTTCCCAGAAGCCAATTAAGCTATCATAACATAGTTTGACTGTAGGAGGAAGATGGAGCACCAGAAGGAAAACCACACAAACTCTATGCAGATTGCACCTCAGGTCTGGTTAATCACACCTTAAAGTTTTCTTGTCTTCAACAAGAATACATCCGGGAATCTCACCAATAAGTATGTCCATGCTGATATGTATACTAATTTATTTACAGTATATTGAGAGACATTTTTTAAAACAATGTACATTAATTTTACATATTAAAAAATATTGAATGTATATATACTAACATCCAGTTTTATTCCATGAAATATTTATTAGGTTTATTAGGTCAGAAAAACAGCTACACCTTAGACTATTGGTGAGCGACTTCTTTTTGGCCTCAGTGTTTGGTAAAATAACATACTGTATAGCTCCTTCAAGATCTGAATGAAAAAAGGACAGGTTGAAACAGCTGAAGTTACAGTGTTTAATATTATTGTTTAATCTAAATCAAATAAGGTGCTGTACATGGAAACACAGGCAGATTCTTCACAGAAAGTGAAGCTAAAGTTAGAAGAAAACAAGAGGAGGGCATTCAGTCTAGCCAGCCTATTTTGGTAGTTAGTAGTTAATTTATCCAAAGATTCGTCAAGCGCATTTCTTGAAAGAAACCAGAGCAATATTTTCAACAACATAGCTTTTCGATACTCCCACAACCCTTTTAGTAAAAAAGTGCCTCCTGTTTTCAATACACTTCCATGCAGTTTCCACTTGCTTTCTGCTTCGTGATTTACTGTTGGAAGAAATCCACTGGCTTGACTTTGTCAATGTGTAGTTACACAGGGAAGCAGCATTTTGACAGGAAACATTGGACTAGACAAAACAAAAGCACTACAGATACAACTTGAAATTGTGATTTGCTGTCATTATTCCCAAAAAGGCATTTTAACATAATCTTCCCCATGTACACAACAAAAATTGTTCTCATGTATTTATGGTATTCCTCATAAAATAATATTCATATTCATTTCATATTGCTCTACACTGTGTAGGTAGCATCACTGAATTTATTAACATGCAAAACCTTGAAACCACATGTATATATTCTTCAAAACAAGTACGAATTAGTCAAGAATAAGTCTCTTACTTTGGTAGTTTTGAATCATTTATAGTATCCTAGCTGCTGAGTTCAACAAATATATAGAGTAACAAATGAAAACAAAATCAGTAAAAAAAGCATATAAGGACTCACAAAAACATATCCATTCAGAAAATATACAGCACAAGAAGAGACCAGTATATTTTTGCAAATAATAGTAGCAGAGAACCTCAAAAATACCTTCTATAATTATAGATGATTGTTTTTTTAATCTGAAAGTAGGTAAAATTGTGAAAGATCCCAAAGCTTTTCTTTCATCACAATTAGACAGGAAGTTGTTTAGTTCTTAAATCTCACATGCCTTATTCCAAAACAGTTCCTAAAGATTAAAATGAACTGTGCACATCATCCACATTTTTTATGTTTTCTACTTCTCTCTGTGCACATCCCACTGCTGTCTGAAATGCATAGTATTACACAGTTCTAATACCTGAGAAAGAGCCTGATTTTAAGAAAGAACATTAGGTGTACAAAATTGGCCGAAAGTCATGATAACTGATTCGTATACCTTGTAGACTTCACAACCAGGTTCAGAAGTCTTTTTACTGGATAAGACACTTATCACAGCATATAAACTAAACAGAATAAAGACCTGAAAATGTTAATGGACATATCACAATGTACCAGCACTATCTAAACATTTTTTTTTAAATATGCCATTTTTTTTCTAAGTGTAATATCTTAAAACATAACAGCATAAACTTCTCTCTGAACCTGGACAATGATATTTTAAAGAGAAATAAATCTTCACTTGTGCCTAGTGGTCCATGCAGGAACACAACAGCCTAATTGTAGTTAAGTTACAGCTCTTATGCATTAAGATAATTTTGTTCCTCACAGAAAATTGTTCTTTTTCCTGGACATCATGCTCTGTTTGCTATGAAGATATGCAATCCCAAAACTCATGACACACACACTGGCATAAGCCATACACCATGACAATGAGAAGACTGGAAGGTACCAGACTGACCAAGATTACTCCCACAGTGGTTCTTTGAGCGATTAGAAGGTAAACCCCCAGTGGCAGGGAACTGAAGTACAACAGGCCCAGCATCCACACAAGTATCCTTGCCGAGGTCTGGCACAGCATGGAGGCGCAGTTCCATACGGTCCAGCGACGAGACACAGAAGCAATGGAGTCAAAACTAGAGGACCTGTATTCTTCCACTATGGGAGAGGCGGAGCTCTGAGGCTGTAGGGGTGCTTCCGGCTGTGCATCCACAATGGTGATCACCAGGCAGTTGGAGGAGCTGCAGGATGAGGGGCTGACAAAAGAGCTGAGTCTCTTGGGACTGAGGAGCAACTCAGTGGAGCCGTCATGTACGTTCCTCTTGTTTTTCACCCTGAAAGTCAGGGCCTGCACAATGTTGTAGTCGTCAGGGAGACTCCCCTCTGCTTCCTCTGGGAGGCTGGTTGGATACCGACAAAAAGGACATACAATCGCATTTGGGGGGGACTCCCCCAGGTCCAAGATCTTGACCAGGCACTTGGCACATAAGCGGTGACAGCACTGAAGCACCTTGGGCCTCCTGTTTCCCAGGTTGTAATGGCAGTAGCAGATCTTGCACTCCAGTTCCTCGGCACAGCAGCTATCCACCATTTCCTCCAGATTCAGTCCGGCCAGTTCTTCCTCAAAGATGTCTAGACATAGCAGGGGCAACGTTCACGAGCATTGTCACAGAGTACCCAGAAAGCCTACGTAGAAGTCTGGAATCATCACATGCTGTCTTTGTAAGAACACAGCATCATGGGAGCTAAGCTGCAAACTGGGAAGCTTCATGCGAAAAATCCTTTCATGGAGTCCATGGAGGGAGGGGAAAAAACAGGAGATAACTGTTAACACAGCATTCAAAAACAAACAACAGACACAAAGCAGGTTCTGTAACAGAGTTGCTGGAATTTTCTAGCCCAGCACTGTCGCCAGTGAACTCAACCCAATTAGCAACTCACCATTTGGCTCTGCTGTGCTGATAATGGTAACAATGCAGTTCAAACTGCCTTCCGCTACATTTTTGTTAGTGGTGGACAAGTTTCCCCTAATGAGTCCTTTACATTTTTGATTTGCCCCTTTTGATTTTTTTTTGTTAAAACCATAACCCGTTTCTGTATAGATCTTTCCTCCATTCCTTTTCTTGGACAATCAGGAAGTGATCACACTATCCTTTTAAAGGTTCTCTTCTTTTATGTTTAAAAAAGCAGGTGCACTGTATATGTTAAAGATACGGAGTAGAGATTTTCATTATGGTAATCATTGTTAAAGAGACTTACTATTTGTATCTATCAAGTGATCAAGTGAAAGATGGATCCAGCACATTTGTCTTCCAAGGTAAAGAATTTGTAAATAAAATGAATTGCAAAGAGCAGAATAATTTCTATGTTGCTTTTAATAAATGTCAAAGATTTCATGCAAGCACAACAACTTACAATGTCTGCTCCAGCCATGTGCTGGCAGTAAAATACTGCAACAGATGGTAAGTGACTTGAAGAATATTTAATCTTTAATGAATATTTTCTATTGCTGGTCTTTGGTACATAACAATATTATTTCCTTTAGAGATCGACACACATATATATACTGTAGCATCCATCTTCATAAACTTCTGAGAGTAAAAAAGAAAATTATAATGTTTTGCATAAGAAATGGAAGGAACCTATGTCTGTAAGGTCTTATATAAACCGTATATACTGTACAACATAAGAAAGCCAGGCCAAAGTCACATTTTCAATAAGTCTGAAGCTGCTTGCATTCACTTTACAACATCTTGGGAGATTGTGTATCCTACAGTATGTACAGTACAGTGTATATATATATATGCACATATTTATTTGTAAAAATGCAATATCTTCTTTGTTACAACTTGTTTTTCACCTTCAGCTGCTGAGGCTATTGCACAGTCCACATCTGCATGTACACAATGTACACAATCAGTTGTGCAAAAATGTTTCTTAACTACTGTAAGAACAATGCTCATGCACCACTCTAAAGCTATTGATAATTCACATCTTATTGGTATAAGATATACTGCTATTAATACTTGAATACACTTTATGTTATACTGTATACTTCACATCTTGCACTATTTAGTCTTCTCAAACGTCCTGTGCAAAATCCCTTTTTGATCATTATCAGTATACAAAGTATATAACCACTCAAAAACAATATACTGTTAGCACATCATGGAACAGGTCTGAAATGAATGAGCCTGTGTTATTAACTTGCTGTCAGTGTATCCATTGAATGTATGTGACTTCTCTGCAAATCAGGAATTATAACTGGAAATCAGAACATAAAAAGTGTTATTGTGAAGTGAATTTCATCCATTTAGACCCTGCAGTATAAACTAGCTCTGGAAAACCTAAGTCGGTAAGCTAATACGCTAGCCAAAAGTGTTTGCTTCAAGAGTTTTATTACTTTATTGTGATAGCAAAGACTGGTCTTTGTTACCTTGTGGCAGCAGTTTGCCCTTTCCACTCCTCGTGCAGGTCGGAGGAATGAGGCTCTCTAACTTCACAGAAAGTTATGAGATCCGTCACCATGACAACAAACTGAACCAAACTAAAAAAAATCGGGTCAGCCAGCCTTTTCTTCCCTCTCCTTCATTCACACACAAAAAAAACCTTCTGCATTAAACCAGAGATATACCAATGGCAATAGATTCACTTCAGGTAAAAAGTTCCCCGTCCACTCATCTTCCATAGAGATAACACAAAAATGGTGAGAGAGAACTCAAAAAACATCCAATGTTTTTTTTTTGCTCAACAGTCATGCTGAAAGCCAGAACACATCTGGAGCAGAAACACTACGTTGGCGCGTGCTCATCCAAAGATCAGCAAAAAAGACAGGGTTTTGTCTTGGTGTGCTAAGAAAGTAATATGAGTCTGTCATTTTATCTACAGGAGTCACACACCAGAAAGAGAGAGCAGGGTGCTGCACCTGGGCTTTTCTATTTGCATTGCCACCACCAGGTCCTCTGCTGACACCAAAACAACCCAGTGTAATGTTACCCTAGGCCATGCCCTTAGGTTATATGACACAAGTGGGGATGGATCAGTTTGACATTACCTACCTGCATTTATAATAAGGTCTTAGATCTTCATGTTAATAAATGCAAGACTGTGCGGAGAGCCAAACACTAAAACCGTCTTGTCTAAACATTCCAGGCCCTGGGAAATAACTAAGCTACAACATTTTACTGTATATAAAACTTAATAACTAATTTAAACTCTAGATCTTGGCATGTCACATTTTGTGACATGGGATCAGCAGAAAATTAGCAAAGATAGAAGACAAGAATGCTGAAAAGTCTTCAAGCACTGGTATGAGTATGGTAGCTTTATTTTGATGAAGTGCTCAGTTCATTCTCAGACATTTGCTTAAAAAGACATGGGTTGGGCTGTGCTTTTACCTTGTTTGTATAAAGACTGCTGTGGTATTTCATTTATTACATGACAGTGGGTGCAGTGGTTAGTATTGTTGCCTACAGTGCTGGGGCCTTGGCTTCCAGACCTGAGGTGCCATCTGAGTGCAGTTTTTGTTTTCCCCATATTCACGTTGGTTTCCTCTGTGTGCTCTACAGTCCAAAGACATACTGGTAGGTTAATTGGTTTCTGGAAAAACTGGCCCTGCTGTGAGTGTATGTGTGTCTCTGTGAGTATCCTGCCTTGTACCTGTTGCTCGTGACGCTGTATTGGATAAAGCTGTTAGAACATGGATGGATGGACACCGGACATTAATTGCTTTACAACGCATTGCTGATTGGAGGAATACTCTTTGTATAACTGTTGATGTTTGCACAGTTCACAAGACATAGAGGCATGTGATTGTTTACAGAAAACTTGACCTGTTGAATGGCTGACCTACAAAACATCACAAAAATGGTGGAGCTACTGTAACTCAGTGTGCAATAAACTAATCAGCAGCCAGTTTTCCATTGAAACTGTCCAGGTTGAGACTAGTTTATACTTGAGTACTTACAAGCAGGTGCTTGTATAGAGGGTCATAACAGTCTAAAACCTCCAAAGTAATACTCCTCTATGACATTCCACTCGATAATAAGCTTTAAAATTAATGGAGAATTTGCACTGGTTTTCAGAGTAAATGCAAAAGGTTTTGTCATTAACAGAAGTGGAGTTTAAAAATTATAGTTTGGTGGCAGACAAAAATTAACTTTTCAGATTGTTCTTTAGACAAGAGCAGTCAACACCCTATCCCAGCTTAGTAACCATTCCCAGTCTCTGGGAACTGGTGGATACCTGTCCATTTGTGGTATTATTATTGAGAGACATATATGTGTGGCAGTCAGTCCTGACTTGTCCTAAAAGGCACCGTGAAGATAGAAAAATTGGCATTTCATTTTCAAATTACACACATACATGTTTATTGTTCCCATACTAATGAATACAGTATATGCAAACGTGGAATGTATACGTTCTTATATCATAGGAAAAAGTTGTTTAATTCATCTCCCATGTTCAATCTGAATTTAAGTGGCCTTGTATGAAAGTAAACTTACAACTGCAGGTTTCCAGCCGTAACTAGCAGGTTTTATCTGGTGAACACAGGCAGGAATCTGACAGAAGGAAATCGTTTGAAGCTGATTAAATTACAAAATAAACAAGAGGCACTTATTTTAAAACACAAAACAAAAGGGTAATTGTGACCCACAGTACACAACTACATTTATACAAACACAAAGAGAAGAACGTTAAAGTTCAAAATGAAAGCTGGTGCTCTTTGGTAATTTCTGACTTTGACAATGTCTGGTTTCTGCAGTTGCTTGGCATTGTGAACCAGGTGATAAATACTGGCAGTCATGTTTATTCTTACAGTATTTCACACCAAGGAATCCGAAATCCCTGATCCAGGACATATTTTACTCAAAGGCTGACATTTTCTATGAAGTTCTATATTCTATAAACCAATGCTTAATCATACCTATTCTGGGTACTTCTGGATTTTTGCCAACTCTGCAAATGTTCCTAGAAAATGACAGCAAAGTTTGCTATAGAGGACAATTAAAAAAATCATGATAGATTTGTGGTTTGCGCTGACAGAAGCGATTAGATTGTGCATCAATCACTTCCAGAGATGTTACTTTTAGAATCCAAATTTAAAATAACAAATGGCACAAGACTTCCACCTACTGGTTAGTTTTCACAATGTCATTTCAGTCCATGCCTAATATGTCAACACAGGAATAAACAGAGGCTTCTGACCCCAGGTCTCCAGCCTGACTCTTTAATGTCCTCAAACCTTGAATCTAAATGTATTTAAACTAGCTTAATTTCATAAGTAAATTTGCATAAATTGCACTGCTGTACAGGTATAAACTATGTCTCTTATGAGGAAAGATAAAACCCACATTAATCTCCTTAATTAGCAGTAACAAATTCCCTAAATAAAGATAAAGCCAGCAGCTTCATCACTATCTAACTGGTAACCCACTGAAACTCAGCAGATATGAACCTGGTCAGTACCTGGGTGGGAGACCTCCTGGGAAAAACTAAGGTTGCTGTTGGAAGAGGTGTTAGTGGGACTAGTAGGGGGCGCTCACCCTGTGGTCTATGTGGGTCCTAATGCCCCAGTATAGTAATGAGGAAATTACATTGTAAAAAAGGCACTGTCCTTCAGATAAAAGGTAAAACCAAGGTCCTGTCTCTGTGTGGTCCTAAAAATTCCCTTTCTTGATAAGAGCAGAGGTGTTATCCCCAGTGTCCTGGCCATACTTCAGCCTTGGCCTTTACCATTCATACCCTCCTAATAATTCCCATCTATGATTTGGCTTCATTACTCTATTCTCCTCCCCATTGAGAACTGATGTATGGTGAGTGTACTGGCACACTTTGGGTGCCATTGCCACAATCAAGGTGGATTCTACACATTGGTGGAGGGGAGTCTTCATTATCTGTATGTGTAAGTTATTATTAATATTATTATTTTGGTTTTTGTTGTTTACAATTGCACAAAATATGCAGGGTTAAAATTTTAGTGTGGTAGTATCATAACACATACTGTAGGTAGGTATTCGTATGGATATTTCAAAACCTGAACCTCTGAAATATGTGTAGCCATTGTCCCACAATCAGCAGGGTGCTTTAAGAAATGACAAAGCTGTAAAGTTAAGATGAATTTACATTAAAATATAGATTAAACACGCAACTTTACAAAAAAATATTTTCTTAAAATTGAAAACCCATTAATGACATTTTCTTATAATCTGCATTGTCATTAGAGAAGGTACAGTATGTTGATTTTTACTTTTCCTGTATGGCTATAAAATACATATCAAACATCATTAACACAAATTTCAAATCAAACCAACAGCAGCAGAAAGTTATGTAATAAGTGTACAAATCACACTTTTGTTATAGTTATATCCAAATCTTAGTTTACGCAGCAAACAATGTCATCTTGCAAATTTATTTCTACACAATAAGGAAAGCTTAGTTGTACAAAATAGAAGCGACAAGACTAAACAATGGGTTCAGTTCCAGATCCAAGGTGCTATCTGTGTGGTCTGTATGTTCTCAATGTGTTTGAGTGGGTTCACTTTGGGTGCTCCGTGTTTCCTTCCACAGTCCAAAGAAATACTGGTAGGATAATTGGCTTCTGGGAAAGATTGGTCATGTTATCAGTGTGAGTCTGTGTTTGTGTCTGTGTGTGCCTGGCGATGGACTGGTGTCTCCTCCAGAGTGCATTCTGACTTGTGCCCATTGCTTGTCAGGATAGGCTCCAGCCCTGTATTGGGTCAAGTGGTTAGAGAATGGATGAATATATGATCAAGGTCATTACTCAGTAAACAACATTTAATTGAACAATTAATATTTAATATTTGATAGTGAATCCTAAGCCCTAGAGCAACCTATTACTCTGTACTTACTGTATAGAACAAGTAGTAAGGCCTACCTGTTTTGTATAAATGTCTACACTCAGTGTGTTTAGTAAATGACACATGTATCAGTCAGGGAGGGAGGGTTGTTTTCTTTTTTAATGAAACCTGGTATGCAAATAAATCAGATGTCCGCTGTCCCCACATCCCGTGAGTAATGAAGATGTTCTCAGGATGTAAGACAAGCCCACGCTTGATGTACTTAGCCACATCCTCCTAGTGTAAAGCACTTTATCTCATTCTCTCATCAACAAAACAGCCACGATGGCACAGGAAACTACACTTCTGGGGATGTGAAAGTTCTGCAATACCTCTCCTGGGTAGAAATCTGTATTTTCTGAAATTTCAGGAACAAGAGCATGAAAATAAAAAGAACAATAAAAAGAAGAATACACAAGATAAAACACAATTACAATATATAGAGGAGACCGTGAATGGTGGTACTAAGAAAAGCAGAGGGGTGAAGAATAGAACCAGTTAAGTTAAGGCTTTTCTGAAGAAGAGGGTTTTGAGTCTGAATTTGAAGGAGTTTAGAGAAGGTGACTCTCTCATATCCTTGGGGAGAGAGTTCCAGAGCTTGGGGGCATAACAGGAGAAGGCCCTGTCACCCATACAATCGAATATAACCCCAACATACTGTACTGATTTGTGTACATAATATGCTTAGCATGTTGTGAAATCTGACCTTAATGCACAAATACCCTATATTTATACATTTATACATACAAATATTTATTTGGTTGATGAAGCTGTCTCTAGGTGTATTTCTTTACAGACATGAAAATACCTGGTTTATCCTGCAGTGTACTGTGTTTCCTCGTGCAAAAGGGAATAATGACTGCGCAATTTTTAAATACTGTTTGCTACTATATCCTGTCCATAACATTCTGCCACAAGTGCTTTCAGTTTTTTATATACCAGTGCTGAAAGCCTTCGTGTTGACTGTGAAAATGCTTTGACTTGCCTTTATTTCCTTTACATTCACTTTAGCAAAATGATCATGATGTGGGGAAAAAAGGGCTGGCAAGCAAGCACAGAAGTTGTAGAGGAAGGTCAGGACCTAATCCCTCACACTTCCGCTCGCCCACACAGATACTGTAAGTCTCAGACCCAGCACTTCCTTTTGTGGGTCTCTCCCGCAACTTCCACCTCCCCATCTACACTCTTACAGCAAAGCTTGCTCCTCGCGTTATTGTGTGTGTGTGTGTGTTTGTCCTCACAGCTAGGTTAGTCACATCAAATAATCTCTACACATTTTGTCCCTCTTTTGAATTCCTGAGGATCTAACAACACTACTGAAATAAGGATCGTTTTGCTGACTGGTACAGTGCTCAAATCTCACACTCAAGTATTCAACTTCCAGGTTGTTCCCACAAAAAGCAGGAGCTTTTTGCACAATTTGTTTAATACGAATTAGTTCCAAAAACTAGGGTTACCTTTTTGCTGACACAGACTACACTGTTTTTGGAACGAAACAGAAAGAAAAATGTATAGGTGAAATAAATAATCAAGCTGGTGACTATTCAATTTGTCCCTTAATACACTAAATTACCCATGTGTTCTATTGCAGCAACAGCTAAATGACTGTTCAATGACAATTAGTCATGAGCTTTCTAGAGCAAGCCTCTTTTGGACTACAAGTCTGTAAAAACTGTCTAACATCCTGTTGACATTCACTGGAAAACACCCATTCTCACCAAAACTCACTGTGCTAAAAAAAAAACACCAGAAAAATGAATATGGACCATGGAATATTGTGTATCTCCCCAACCTATAACAGAAAGTTTATGTGTAGTACTTTAATGAAACAGATGCTCTGATGCAATGATATTCCTAATTCTGATTTCCACCGGCCAAATGTTCACATTTATATGTAAGGAATAGAGCTACATACTGTACACCTGCTTGAATTTATTATATAAATTTCTACCCATCTAAAGCACCATGAAACCCACCACATCTATTTTAGACCCCATTCCCACCACTTTATTTCAGTCCTGTTTCTCTTCTCTCTTTCCCATTGTCCTCAATATTATACATGAATCCATAAGCACTGGCATTGTACCAACGGTCCTCAAAACTGCTGCCATTACCCCTGTGCCAAAAAAGCCTGACATGGCTCTCGACAATCTTAACAATTTTCACCCCATCTCCAACTTAACCATTCTTGCTAAAATTCTAGAACGTGCTGTCACACTTCAGTTACATAACCAACTCATGACAAACAACGTTTTCGAACCCCTTCAATCTGGCTTCCGTCAACTTCACAGCACAGAAACTGCCCTGGTCAAAGTCACTAACGATCTTCTAATAGCTTCTGATTCTGGTTCTCTTTCTATATTCATCCTTCTTGATCTCAGTGCTGTTCTGACACTATTGACCATAACATCTTACTTTCTTGTCTTGAGACTGTGTTTGGAGTTTCTGACACTGTTCTCAAATGGTTCAAATCTTACCTCACTGATCGCTGTCACTTTGTCTCTCTTAATGGGTACAGGTCTGAAATTGGTCTTGTTAATTCTGGTGTTCCTCAGGGCTCAATACTGGGCCCCTTGCTCTTCAGCATTTACATGTTCCCACTTGGTTAGCTTTTAAGATCACATGGCCTCAGCTTTCATATCTACGCTGATGATACTCAAATATACATCCATACCAAACCTGACACTGATGTGGCTGACTCAAAACTTTGTTCATCGTAACTGTCGCAAGACTGAAGTCATGCTTATTGGCACCCCCCATCAACTTCGTAAAGCCAGTCCTGTAACCCTATGTGTAGATGGTTCTGTACTTGAGCTTCAATCAAAATTGAAAAACCTTGGGGTTATATTCGATTCTGGCTTAACATTCGACCCACATGTGCAGCATACTGTCAAAACATCTTTTTTTCACCTTTGAAATATTGCTAGACTACGCCCTATGCTATCATTAACTGTGGCTGGAAAGCTGATCAACACATTTGTGTTTTCTTGAATTGACTACTGTAATGCTCTACTCGCTGGGGTATCTAAATCTACTCTGAACAAACTGCAGTATGTCCAAAATTCAGCAGCCAGAATCCTGACCAGGTCTAGCGCAAGTGTTCACATTACTCCTATCCTGGAGTTCTTGCACTGGCTTCCGGTCAAATTCCGTGTAAACTTTAAAATCCTCATGCTCACCTATAAGGCTCTGCATGGCTTGGCACTTCAGTACCTGTCTGAACTATTATCGCCCTACTCCCCACCTTGCAACCTTCGCTCTCCTAATTCTGCTCTCCTTACTGTCCCCAAGCCCATCTACATTGCATGGGTGACAGGGCCTTCTCCTGTTATGCCCCCAAGCTCTGGAACTCTCTCCCCATGGATATGAGAGAGTCACCTTCTCTAAACTCCTTCAAATTCAGACTCAAAACCCTCTTCTTCAGAAAAGCCTTAACTTAACTGGTTCCATTCTTCACTCCTCTGCTTTTCTTAGTACCACCATTCACAGTCTCCTCTATACATTGTAATTGTGTTTTATCTTGTGTATTCTTCTTATTTATTGTTGTTATCATCCTGTAAAGCGCTTTGAGAAGCCACCTTTAAAGGTGCTATATAAAATAAAGTTTATTATTATTATATTATAGTTGAAGTAAATGTAAAAAAAATGGATCACAAATAATGTTGATCATAAAATATTAACCACTGGGCACCCATTCATTTCAGTAACCACTTTATTCTCATATAGTTACAGTGAGCTGGAGCCCTGTATAGTATGTTTTAGAATTGTCACAGGTAACCAGAACACACAGGGAGAAACCCACATAGAGACAGGGAGAAGACAAATTCAATACAGTAAGCGCACAAAGCCAGAATCTATCTAGGGAATCAAGAGCTGAAAGGCAGCAGTGTGAACTAAAGACCACACTAATCATGATGACTGTGACAAACCCAGGGGCAGTGTGCTGTTGTAGTAATTACTACACTAAATATACTTATGTAAGAATACTTATGATTACGATTACTTCACTGTACGGCATACTGTACATTATTCCTATTAATCTCATGATCACAAATACAAATTACAAATAGGTGTAAACTCAAATTTGATTTTACTGTCCTTATATTTACAGAAAGTGACGTACAGAGTAGTTTTATCTTAGCATAATGGTAAATATACATTAAAAAAGGCAGTTCATATATGTTTATTACTTGTTATAATGTTGAATGATTCAGCACCCCAGCTTCTTGTGAGATCTTATTTGGAAGATTATCCAAATGTAATGAATGTTTTTCATCACAAAATAACTCCAGTATTTGATAAATACTTCAGTATTTTATTAACAAAGAATGGCCAAAGAAAACCATTTTAATATTTAAATAGTTTTTACTTGAAATGAAAAAAATGCATAGAAAAAAATAAAAATAAATAAAGATAAAGTATGAATATATATTAATAAATTTTAAGTACATAAAGTTGATAAGCAAGGCTATTTATCTTTAAAAAAAACAGCAGTAGATTTGATGTCCATTTTCAAGTTACAATACATACCTGTATAACAGATTTGATAAAACAGTACATTCATACAACAGTTTCACAGAATATACAGTAGATAATAAGAAACTTTACATTCTACTTACTGATAAATCTTTGGCTCCTCACTAATCTGAATGAAATAATGTTATGAGGAACTTCCATTTCATCATGTCAGAGGAAATGGAAATGAACGTGACTGTTTTGAGGCATACAATTTTGCAAAAATTAAAGGATTCAGTTTTAATAATTTATGACAACTGTGCCATTGACAACTAAACAGTAAATCTGAAATGTGCTTACAAAATAAATTAAAATAACAAATAGTGCAGGTGAAAATGACACGTTTTAATGTGTAAACTATGTGTAAGTGAATTTCAAACAGAATGCTCTTTTACCTCTTTTTTTCATAGGGTCGTGGGAGTGTTGAATAAGCTACAAAGCCACGATGCTGAAGATAAATCCTTGGCTTCTTTCGACTGGATGAGAACCTTGATTTAATTAACCATGATCAAATCAGCTAGATGGGCCTTCAACAGTCAATAACTTACTAATAAGTCACAATTCACAATTCAATGTTTTAAAGGATGCGAGTGCAAATTGAGAACAATTCCATCTGTTAAATATTATAATTTAAGATACTATGGGTGCAAAATTAAGTAAGGGTAATGTAATTTCTAAGCATATGAATAATCTAGCACACTACAAAGAGGCACATTGTGCTCTTATTAGTATGGTGGGGTATGCAAATGTAGAACATGAAAGCAGAACACAGTTAAAGCTACTGTACATACTGTGAAATAGTTCAAATGAACAACCCAACAATGTTGTGCTGTCAATGGATCACAGGTTTGATGAACATACTGTGTGTAAAAGATGTGCAATCAAATACTTTTTATAAGACTTCAAGTTAATTTGTTCAAATATTCATGATCACCTGAACTCAGAAGTCCTATTATTCTGAAACTGTACAACATATAAGCATAAAAAATACCCATAAAAGGTGACATTCTATATTTTTTCCTCATATTCATCCAGTCATTTCCAATCCAAATTGAATATGAATATATTCATATGTTTAAAAATACACTAATTCCAGTGTTCTTCTACAGGAATACCGTACATGCACTACTGTGCTTAATAAACTCAATTCACAATAATTTAAAAATAGTTTTTGAACATTTGAGAATGAAAAACTCTTGACAATGTAAGAAAACTACAAACCAGAGGCCATGTGGCCATGTCCATCTTACCCATTTGGTAGTTTTGCAGCTACAGTAAGTGAATATGTACTGTACCTATGACTTTAAACCTATCTTATTCTGTCCTAAATTGACTCCATTTTTTCCACTCTGTAGTGGAACTGTACTGTTTCCCTACAGAGTGTTGAAATAGTCCCCTGGGCCTATTAACTGGGCCTAATATAGATTATTAACCATTTCAACAATATTTATTTCCATCCCAATATGTTTGCTTTTCTTTACATATGAGAACCCATGATTGTTTCTTTATCCATACACGTTTTGTACAGTACAATATGTGTTTTGAATGGAGTACATTCTTTTCATCAATGTTGATTAAAATGCCTTGTGTGTATTTTTTTTCCTTGGAAAAGATGTCATTCTGTTCCAAGGAATAGTCAGCAAAAAGCTCATGAATGATATAAAGTGTGACCACTCTTTCTTCCCTTTTTCTTATCTGAACTATTTGGAATTCCCCCAAGAGACACAAAGTGCAAGTATTTTCTCTTTAAAAACACCCCATTCACAAGTTTCAGAAGAGATACAGTACTTCTCTTCATCTAAGAATGCCAGTAGAATCATCTTCAAAACACATTCAGGACCTGCAAAATAAGATGAAAATGAGTGATTAAATACTTAAGCCAGTTCTTGAAAATCTTCAATTTCACATTCTCATGCGTGATTCAGACTAGTCTATTTAAAATGACCTCTTTTCCTTATGAAAAATGTTTTCGAAATTTGTTTTCTGTAGAAACCGAATGTTATTTAGAACTCAGTAAAACACACACATCTCTAAAGAATTGGGGAAAGTTCTTACATCAGTTCAATTAAGCAAAAAATCAGATGACTTAGGCTGTTATGAGTTGAACTGAAACTAAAACAAAAGGAGTGATGGTAACAAAAGGACTTTCTGGGACCTAAATTGGATATCCCTTGGACATCTTATCAAGTTATCAAGGGTTGCAGGATCCTCATGATTTTCATTTAATCTCTGATCTTGTTTATGTAATAGAAAATATTATCACAAGTCATTTTATTATTCAGGGATTAATCTGTTACTAATTGAAATAATCCCACAAAATCCTAGTGTCCAAACAAGTCAGATTATCTGAAACGCCTTTTCTAAATTGTAACCTTTCTGATGTTCTTATTAATATCCTATAGCACTCCAGCCATCAAGTTCCAGAGTTGCCTACTCCCCTACTGATAAGAAGCAGCCCTGGATGACCTGACAGAATGCAGTAAATTCTCTGAAGCATAATGTCACTGGTTTACAAAACCAAACACCTGGGACTGAGGACCAGAACATGAAAACATCCTGCTATGGTTTTAGTAAACCCATTGCAAAACTTCCTTTTTTTTCCCTGAGTATAATTTAAAATTGTATTATCCAAATACAATATCTGCAGGTTTGAAGAAGAAAATACACAAACTGCAAAGGAAGAACAGAAGTTAATTCCACACTAAAAAGCAGAATGAAGATCTTTTGGAAGATTTTTTTCCCCCAGAAGTTCCAAGGTCAAGAGTTTATTAGGTATGAAGAAGGCTCCACAGCTGAAATATGTTTCTTCTTTACAGCATGGAATTAACCTCTGCTTGTTCATATAAATTATTGGCCTATGCAGACAAGTGTAATGTAAGAACTGAAAATTACGGAGCAACAGAATTTAGAATAAGTACAAAATTGGGCCACAGGGAACATTTTGAGGAACTACAGTGCTAAAAACCTCAAACTAAATGCTTTGAAGTGCTAATTTATAGTGCTGGTGAAATATCTGGATATCCCTATAAATAATTGTATGCATGTGTTTGTGGAGAAAAATTAAAGTTCCACGCTCATAAGTCATGGTTGATAGAAATGCAAAGTGCTTAGTACAAAGAGGCTTCCACAGTTCTACTACTGAGGACTGCACAGATATACTGTGCCACCACCCAGAACGACTTACTTACATGACCCGATGTGGAAGAAAAAGTAGAATGTATGGTGTAAGATAATTGGCCTACTAACGTTTAAAGGCCTATATAATGTGAGGACCTGTGTTTTTATAAACCACAGTTCTTGCCCTGGTTAAAAAGTGTTATTAAGTGAAAAATGAAATTTAATATGGATCTTGAACACAGCAGGATGCAAATGTAACAGGAAAAAATTAAGTATGGATCTCGAACACAGCAGGATGCAAATGTAACAGGAAAAAGCTACTTACATGTCCTAGGTATTAAAAAAGATTGCCCATCCAACCCCAATCATTACAGCAACAGCCATCCAGTGTAAGTGAAATATACCCTACAAAAACCAGAAAGTCACACCATTTATTCTGGTATTTCAGTAATAATCAGAAAATAAAATCAAATAAGGCAATTGGTTTCCCATTTCCTCATAATGTGCTACAGTAGATACAATTAAATGATCTTTTGAACATCAGCAGTATTTCAAGAACTGACTACCAGAATTGCCATGTTGACTATCTATGTACAGTATGACCCATATACACAAGTAGTGCCTTGAAGAATGTTCTATTTGTATTGCAATTACATTATTTTACTACATTATTTATTATTATTTATTTATTATTTCTGATAAAGTACTTACCTCTACTCTGTTGTAGGCACGGGGTCTATTGGCTGGAAGGAAAAAAAAAGATTTAAGAATAGCAAAATGAGGTACAGTATAAGCAGCAAAAAGAAACTACACGTAATTCCTATTGTGAAAACAATAAAGTTGTACAGTTCTTAGACCAGGTATAATGTATTCAGATAACCGTGCTGAAAAGCTTTAAGTATTATACTTATATTGATTTATATTTATATGACAAGAAAAGTACATTTTGAGAAGCCCTCAATTGCCCTACATTTTTTAGACAAACTTCTTGAAAAATTATACAGTGGAAAAAAAATGAGGTACAGACAGTTTCACATGCTACATGATGTAATATTTTATGGGAATCCTCTGTATTTATAACACGCTTTTTGTGGTTTCTTACATATGGTACATCCCTCAATTCTTAGGGATTTTTTTTTATATTCACTAAACTGTTTGAAACCACATTATTCTTCTGTGAGAAGTGTGGATTAGACCAAAATTGTATTCAGCCACGTGTTAGGCAATCTAAATGACATTATCTTTTCATTTGTACAGCTGAACTCCAAGACACATGGTATACCAGTGAGCGACACCTCTGTGCTACACATGCTGGCAGTGTGGCTGATCCAACACTGCACAACAATTTTCGACCTGATTTTGGTCTGATATAAAGTGTGGATTGTAACTACTGTACATATACTGTAGTAACCAAACATGGATTAACCACTGGCAACTACTGCAGAGCAAACACCACCTCCCACCAAGAAAAATACATACCACGAAATAACACATGTGTTTCCTCCACCTGAAAAAAAACACATGAATATATCATTTTTTAAGATAAACATCCTTACTATTCCCTTTTCACTAAAACCAATGAATTTACCATTCAGACCAACTTAGTTTTATTTTTAAAAATATTATTTATATCATTATAAAGCAGGATAGTAAATTATTACAGTATATCACACCTATAGAGTATGTAGCACATGATACATAAGTGCATACAGTAGATTACGTTTACATACATAAATTGTCTTTACCTTGTCAGAGTCGGGTTCATCTGAAGTGCAGACCACTGTAAGTTCCAGATCCACGCAATCATCTATCTTAATTTTTCCTGACTGTAGGTCTTTACATGGAAGGATGCATCCTGGTTGCCCATTTTCCTCATATTCCCCAATAACTTGGTTCTATAAAGAAAAGCAGAAAGATTGTGACAAAAACAAACAAACAAACAAACAAACAAACAAACAAAGACATTAGCAATTAATGTGCTGCCCGACATCATTAGGAGTTGGTTTCAATAGTTAATAGTTTATAAAATTAAGTTATTTTATTTTAAATCATTTTTTAAAATATAAATCAAAACTATTTGAACTATAAATTAAAACTTTTGAATTTTATGAATGACGCATTAATGCAATACATGTAATAAAATTATCATGAATGTGGTAAAGATGGGTTTTATACAGTACATGACCTGAAAAGTTCTAACATAAAAATGTTTGAGAGCATTTCACGTCATTGACATGTTTGGCTTTATCTGTGATCAGCATCAGTTTTTATCATCAAAAGATTTGTACAGTATTGGATGGTTACTGTTTGATAAATTTGAAACCACTGCACTTGCGTTAAAATTGAATGCGTTTGATTTTAAGGTAAACAAGTAATTAAACACCAGCAGATGAAGAAATGGTCTACACTATCTTTAAAGGCTCTACAGCAAGTCAATTTGCAATACTGCATGTGTCTTCACATTAAGGAAATAAATCCTCTACAGAGCTACAGCACAGATGTTCCTGTGGGTAAAGCTTACGCCCTTTAGAGATTTTTAGAGCCATGATTTGTCCTCACACCCTCTCCTCAATTTGATTTCAGTTTTATGATGCATGTCTGAGACAGAAACAAACTGCCCAGAGGAAGCATGTGTATTTTATGTGTAAGACTGTAAAAATAACACTGAATTAACACTGAATTGAAATACAAACGGTTAACACCTTGCTAGTCTCAACATTCCCAGCTTCAAAGCAAGCGGATGTTTGCCGAGATGCAAGTGTCCCAGATTCAGTGTCATAGTTTACCTTAGTTAACTGAGTTTCTGTACATCATTAAGCGTCAATCAACAGTCCAGGAACAGGGCATAAAACAGGCAGGTACAGCAGAACACAGGGGCAGAGTGAAGAAGAGAGTGTAATGGAAAGGAGAGCAAGACAAAAGACAACAGAGAAAGAGAAAGGCGAGTTCTCCTTTTTCCAGAACACCCCAGGAGACCTTTGTAGGCCTTATATAAGAGTTTGGTAACAGTCTGGGTTTTTTCTGGCTGGTATGGATGTTAGGCCTCTGGGACTTTATTTGTAAATTTATAAATAGCATTATATTGTGTTAAGTTTAGTTTGTGTATTGTCCTTATTAATAAGTATCTATTTAACCCCATGTTCCTGAATTGTTCCTCTTTTCATCAAAGCTGTGCCAGAGAACAATGAATTCGTGTGCCTCTAACTATACCAACCGCTGTGGTAAATTCTTGGCAAAAATCTTTACATGTTGGAGGTTATGATTGTTTAATTTATGTATTGATTAATCTACTCCTTCATTTCCTGATTTTCACTATTCTTGTAACCCCCTTCTTTGGAACAATATTATGAATGATACATCACTTCCAGAGAATTTTCTCAATGCCACATGAGTAAAATTAACATTGAAAAAAAATGACACTTTTATTCTGCATTTTATATAATGCCATGATATGAAGTTGAGGCAGCAGAGTTGCACTCTGGTTAGCATTGCTGCTAAGCAGTGCTGGGGCCCTGGGTTCAATTCCTGGTTTGCCATGTTAGTGGAGTTTGCATGTTCACCCTGCGTTTCCACTGGTGTCTCCAGTTTCCTCCCACATACTGGAAAGTTAATTGACTTCTGTAAAATTGGCCCTGGTGTGTGTGTCCTGTGTGTCCAGGGTGTGTCCTGGCTTGCGCCCAGTGCTTCTCGGGGAAGGCTCTGGGCCACTGTGACCCTGAAGTGAGTAATTGGTTATTGAAAGTGAGAGAGTAACAATATGAAGACAGTGACATCAGACACAAAATACCCACGTTCTTAGCCATGGTCCATGTTTGATGACATTCTCTTCTGGAATCGGTCCAGGAAGCAACCTGGGTCCTGATGCCACTTTCACAGGTGTAAGTGGTTAATATCTCTTTTATTGCAGAGCAAAGCCAAACTAAAACAGAAAAGGGGATGTTCAAAGGAGTCAACAAAACTACAAAACTCCAGTACTTCTATTAGTACTTTCACAATTTCTGAAAAAAAATCTTCTCATTCATTTGACATTGTCAGACTACACTTGAAGAAATTAAGGATCTCTTGAACCGGTAAGTTCTACCTCCCACCTAGTGATTGTTTAGTGTTTCAAAAATAATTTATCAATAAATGAGTTATACACTGTCAAGGAGAAGTTTGTGAACCCCTAGATTGGTCAGAATATTTAAGAAGATGACCCTTAGATTCAGTAACTGATGGCACCACCTGAAGCAGAAAAGATAGACACTTTCTGTAACTGTTTATAAGTCTCTTACATCTGCTTTTAGTAATTGTGGCCCATTCTTCCTCGCAGAACTGCTTCAGATCAGTGTTATTTAAAGATTTACTTATAAGCACAGATGATTCAGATCGATAACATTTCAATGGGTTTAGGTCCAGACTTTGACTTGGCCATTCCAAAATGCCAAATTTCTTCTTTAGCTATTCTGTTGTTGATATAGTTTGTCTGCTGGACAAACTTATTGGTTGTGTGGTGAAAACCAAATGTATTTGGTTTTCACCACACAAAATAATTCTCATTGTGGTCAAGTTAAACTCTCAACTCATCTGTCCAGAGAACTTTCTTCCAGTAGTTCTGTAGATCGGCTCAATGCTCTGTGGTAAACCTGAGATGACTGGTTTTAAAGAATGGTGATTTCTTTCCAGCTATGTTCCAAGGAAAACTTTCCCATTCTGTCTTTTACTGGCTGTTGAGGCATGAGCTGCGACAAAAGAGAAGCCTGCAGATGTATTACTTTGTGGTTTCTTGTGACTTCCTGGCTCTGACTTTCTGTGGTGATCTTGCCAGGAATATTTACCATTTATAGACTGTATGACAGTAGGTGGATGGAACCCCAAATGTTTAGAAATGGTTTTGTAACCCTATCCGGACTGATGGCATCAACTACTCTTTATTTGAGATTCTCTGTAATCTCTTCTGATGATGGTATGGTGTTTCCACTAAACTGTATGATGAAGACCAATTGTAACCCAATTATTCCACCACAGGATTCTAATTACCCATTTAATCATACTAGGTAAACTAAGGGTTCATTTGTCATTTCACAATATTCAATTTTTCTACTTCATCCACAATTGCTTTTTAAAAAAATCTTAAATTGGCAAATATAAACCCATTTGGGTATTAAAAGAAATTTAGACTGTTTTGATCTGGGTATCATAATTATACTGGGGGCTCACAAACTTTTATTTGCACTGTACTGACAGGCAGCAACAAATTCTGTTGGGGAACAGAATTCGACAATTGAGATAAAGTGCAATGTTAATAGTTTAGAAGCAGACATAGGAATTCTGACGTTTGTTTAGACAGATTTAAGATCACGTGTTTCTTAAAACTCGCAAATGCTTTAATCTGTACATTCATGTCAAAAAGAGAAAACTTATTTTTAAACAAAGTAACTGATAAACAAAATACTATCTGGAAGCAAGCATCGACTCTTTAAAAGAAAACGTTTACGTTTAAGTAGAACAGCCTTTATTTCTACGAACACAGATACTTTTTAGTACTACCATAGTAGAACTGAAACGTACATATGTCTTGCTCTTACCATGCGACATTCGATGTAAAAAAAAAATAACTTACCAGAATGAAAGACGCAAATGAATTGTAAAATATGCATCATCTACTAAAGTACTGTAAACAGCAGGAAACGTTAAGAGTAATTAACCACAGTGTTTGTCAATAAAAAGCGATACAGCCTGGAAAAAATCAAAATAAATAAATGAAACTGTAACACATGCAAAAACTTATAACGACATACTGTACAGTGGAATACGGAAGAACAATGTAATTGGATGTGCGCTCTCACGCCACCTACTGTACCTACGATACAAGTCACAAGACAGTCACGAGATTGCTGGAACTCGTCCTGTGTTTAAAATGATGCAATTTCAGACCCGTTTATAAATGAACGTACCTGCGGATATCTGATTAACAAGTAACGTTTGCATCATGTATTATTAGTTAAACCGTATTAGCTGATGCTTAACTTCTTGTCTTTGGACGTCCAAAAAGTGCTTAGATCAGAGGTGTGATTGCACATAACCTTAAATTACACCTTGCATTCTTTAACAGAGTATATGGAAAAAATAACGGATATTGTAAAAGGTATAACGTACAGCTCCAAAGTATTATTTTTTAATAAATAATCTTTGGTCAAGTTAAATGTGTTTTAATTAGGGTTTATCCAAATGACTGAAATGGAGTTTCATAAAGATGGAGTGGGGTTCAACAGCCTTCTATGTATATCTTATTATCTCATTCTCTCAAACACACCAGTTAAGCCACTACATCAGCTTATGTCTAATTGTATCTCGAATTCAGGGTTTGACAGAAATACTGAAAATGTTCTGTTCCAAACTATAGTAAATTCTGCTATTGGTAATTGGAATTTCCATGTGGTGATATCCAAACTGAATTTGGTGGGTTGCAGAATACCACTAAATACATTTATTACAGAAATCCTCATATTTATTTGTGGGAAAGAGAACTATTATGTTGTTTTACCTAGAGTATGCATGTATTACTGTCCCTGTCCTTGTAATTTGCAAATGTATATGCAGTATTACATTTTTATCTACAGTATGTTGCTTATATCCCTCAACAGCATTCATATCTTGGCATTATTAACTGTTTAACTGTCATCTATCCAAAAACAAAAATAGTATTATGCACTAGTTTAACTGGGAATCTATGCCACACATCCTGTGATTTACACCTCACACCTGAAGAAGGCTCCACGGCTGAAACGTTGTCTTTTTTTCAGCATGGAATAAACCTATTACTTGTTCCTTAGAAATTTAAAGATCTTACATTCAGCCATGATGCATATTTTGTCTTCAAATATATAATTTTAAGAGTGATTTGTATAGTAGTGCATACGAAGGCAAAATAAAAAGAGTAAATAAAAAGATTAAACAATATAAGTAACAAAATATGTGTATATACTGTAGTATTTGTTTTAAATGACAGTAAGCAAAGGATTTTCAAATTAAGACATTTTTAAACATGTATGAATAGCATAAAAAGAATACAATAGAGGCTTAGAAAACAAATGCATTTATATTTGCATGACAAAATACATTATTATACAGGGGCTAGAAAAAAGTAAATAGACACATAATTTAGATAGGAATGGTTGTTTATTGTGGAAACATTCATGACGTGGAGCAAATTGTGAGTGCAGAAGTATGGAACAAGCTACCCAAAGATATTGTTAAAGTTAATAGCCTGGTTTCTTTCAAGAAATGGCTCAAGCTTTGTAACTATTCTTATATCTTTGGCTCAATTAACTATTCACAGCTAAATGCGCTAGCCAGGCCAGCTGGCTTCCTTTCATATGTAACCTTTCTTATGATCTTAGATACACATACAGACATTCTAACAAGGTCTGCAAGAAGGTTGGACCACATGTGTGTAAAGGGCTATGCAGTAAGTCTGTCAGGTGATGGGACACCTCTTGTGCCATACCTGTCTGTGGAGTCCTTTCAAGGATCTCTGAAAGAAATACTACATTTGAATTCTGTAACAGGCCCTCAAGTACCTCAATTGGCACAAAAATGAAAAAGAAAGTGGATTATCTGAATCCTGATGTGGCCGTGTCTATTACTGAAAATTAGAAACACAACAGCAAGTTGGACTTTAATTTAAAAAAATACATTATTGTATATCCACCCAATCCTTCTCTGTTTCAAACATATTCAGGGTCACAGGGGAGCGTATTTCAGCAAGCAACAAGTGCACAGCGAGATCTACACAGGAAAAGGATAGCAGTTCATCACAGACACACACACAGACTCAAACACTGACACACACACTCAGAGAAGGGCCAATTAACCTACTGTACCAGTATGACTGTGGAAGGAAACCAAAGCACCCAATGAAAACACAGGGAGAACATAAAACTCCACACAGATGGCAACCCAGGTCTGGACCTGAACCCAGGGTTCCAGTGCTGCAAGGTACCAATGCAACCGTGCCACCCATGATTGCAAGTAATACATACATATAATTAACAAGGAATTCTGGCACATCTGATAAACCGGGAAATGAGTAAAATCAATCTAAAAGCTTTTTGAACCTTTAACATGCTTTGTCCTTTAAAAGTCCTTGGTTATCAATTGCATTTTAATAACATTTTTTATCTCAAAGGATCCCACAGTTCTTTACATTTTGGAGGAGCCCTGTTCCATTCACCCCTGAAATGTAACATCCACTTGAAATATAGCAACTACACAGAAAAGCAGGTGGAGCAATAAAAAAATACTTCCACTGTTAACAATATTCCCTGTTAAGGGGATTCTTAAGGGAGGCCAGAGTGTTATTTAGCAAGACATCAAGGTCAACATCTCTACTCTAACTTACAGAATAGCATATTCTATACACCATAGCACAGGTCACCATATTTTAGCATTGTTTCTGGGTACCACCTATGAGTCCATTGGCACCGCTTACAGTACCAATCTGGCTTTTATTAGAGATTTCCATTCTTGTACAAACAAGGTCACACCTTGCCTAGCTCCTGAGATCTGACAAGAACATAAAACATAGTATCGCTGCTACCACTGCTGTTATTTGTGTCCGTATAATGATAGTGCCTTATAACAAAAGTAACTAATTGAGCTGATAATGTTGAACCTCTTTATTTTGAAAGAGTAGCAGTATTGAGACACTTTGCTGGCAAGTGTCTCTATACTGACAGGTGCTTATTGTTGCGGCAGGGCGTGCTGCAGCTGTAGTGGCCTCGGGCCATGCCTCCACCCACCTGCCTGCTTTGCACTGATTGCTGAGGAGACAAGACACTCAGAGCACCTGGTTGTAATGAGACATCATATTGCATCAGGTGCTCTGGGTATTTAAGCTCTGCTTAGCTTCTCCTCTGCATTGAGTCAGTGTTTCCCAGTGGAGTCCTCCATGTCTTTTCCCTGTGCTTGTTTCCTTGCTTGCCTGGACTTGGCCGGTTGTTTCTCTGCTTCCTGACACACCTAGACTCTGCCTGAAGACTCCGTCTGTTGCTGTGCTTTCTAGACCCGATCCAGTTTGCTGAGTGTGGCACTGAGCCTGGGATCCTGTGCCTGATCGGGTCCCCTGTGGGTGCACTGCTAGGCTTGGTCCAGGACTTAGGCCGGTTCCTGACTGTCCCGACGATGTGTGTCCTGCCTGGCTTCAGCTGCAGCCCCTTCAGCTCTGCCCAGCGCTCTGGAATATAGCAGAGATATAGGTATAGGAGAACCCAGGTGGTTCTCCCTTTCCTCACATTTGATTCCGAATTGGCTGCAGTCCACAGGGGCACATAGCTCAGTCCATTCAAGGGTGGGTCTTCTGTAACCCATCCAGACAGCGCATGCTTGCTTGGTCTCTGGAGAAGACCCCCGAGAGTGTGGGTTCTGTCCAGCCCTGCTCCTGGTGCAGACCATCCTGCCCAGCCAGTACTCTAGCCCTGTGTCCTGCCTTGTTCTGTGCCAACCTGCCTACCATCTGGTCATCGCCCTTGGGACTCAGTTTCAGCCTGCCAGCCTTCTGCCTGTCCCTTGTTCTGGCCTGTCCCGGTTCTCAGTGGGCACACTGCTCAGCCTGGTCCATGGCGCAGCTTCGGTAAATCTGCTTAGCCCACTTTCTGGTGCTCTCCCCATTGACCTCCCCAAAGATGTACACCCTGTCCTATCCCAGCTACAGACTGACCAGCCCTACTCTGTCCTTGATTCTCTGTACTGTGTCCTTCCCTGCGAAGCGGAGATCCCTGTACTGGCCTTTGCTCTTGAGTCCGTTGTGCTTTCTTGCCACCGGCGCCATCCTGATGTGTGGCATAAAGGTTGATGGGCAATTATAAGAGACCCTGAGCATCCTATCAATCTGTCTCACTTTGATTTCAGGTTTTAATGTTTATAGATGAAATTTCAAAATGAAAACCAAAGAACTGTATATTAAAGAAAAGTAGGCCATTTTAAATTATCTTAGGGTCTGCATTTTTTAAATCTAAAAAAATGTATAGTAGATGACAAATCAATTATCAGTGTTATCACAGATAACCCTAAAACAGCTGTTACCAACAACCTCCAGAATGCAGGAGTGAATTTATTCATATTCAAATTATGCTGACTGAAATAACAATAAATAAAATTACAAGGGCTATTCTTCAAGATATAAACCTCTCAAAAGTACCAATAACAGAAAACCCTAATTAAACACCTGGTTTATGGTGTACACAGAAGGTAATATTATAACCTGGACATGCATGGTGAAATCAGTTTTGTTTGGCTGCATAAAATAAATCTATATATCTATATATTTATAGTTGCATCATCTGAGAGCACCTTTTCTTGGTAATGCCAGGTTTCAATTTAAAGGAGGTTTGGAATTATTGGACTAGGTGGGCTGATGGGATTCCTCATTTGTAATGGCTCTAATGTAAATATGGTCAAAAATGGAAATGGAGCTCATGGAGCAAAGCATTTACCTGGATACTGTGCATTGGCAGTTAAGAACAATGTGTGTCCCCACAAGAGATGAAACCAATTGCAGATTTTTACAAATCTGCACATAAGGGGCTTTTCTACTGCATTTGATTTGTTACCATGCAGCAGGACAAGAGATTCTGTTCTACAATACAAATTCAGTAGAACATGGTTAAAGGAGATTAAATGAAGGTGCCTCGAGTGACACCGAAGCAAAATTCAGCATCCCTGACACAGGTGGCAATAAAGAAAAATAGAAAAACAACTTCTTAAGCGAGAAAGATCCTGTTAATTTGGTTTTGGGACATGAAACGGTGATCCAAAATTTTGGAGGTATTGAATAAAAATAATTGCTGTATGATGTAACTATTCATTTTCTGACACGCTACAAGTTCCACATTGACCCAAAGTAGGGTTATTGAAGATTGGAATGCCCCTCACTGACATCACTTCAGGCACTGCAGAAGCCTAGGAAGTCACGGGAGTTAGTTTTTCACTGAGAGAAATGCCATGTCTTATGCCTCTACTTGGGAAATCCCAGTTCCAGCTGAATGGTGACGACTCAAACTTGAGTTTGTGATATGTTGACCACAGAACTCAGATTCATTCAGAGGAAGTACTTGTCACGGGAGCCAGGTCAGACTCCCGTGAAGTATGTAGTAAAAACCCTATGCGTGACGGTATAATCCGGAAGAGTCTGGAGAAGGACATCAGGGGAAGATACAGCAGGCTTAGGACAAGTTGACAGACAGAGGGTGGTCACTGCAGTGCATGGGGGGAAAGCAGAAGCAACCAAGTTCAGGGAGGTCAAAAAGGGTTGTCAGGGCACAGTCCATATTCCTTGAACCGGGAGATCCATCCAAGATGAAGACAGGTTAAATCCCCAGGAAGGGGAACCAAGACCAGGAACACAGAGAACGAAAACCTTAACAGGACGAGGAACTCCGAGCTCCAGACTCAGTAGGCCAGGACGCCAGGGTGAAGGCGCATGCCCTAAGGCTGATCCAGGCCTGGTGATAGACGAGCCTCCGGACGTCCGTCTTCCAGTGCTGAGCCCGGAACAGCAGAGACGCTAGGCTTATAAAGCCAAAACACTAACAAGACACACCGGGAAATAATGGATCACTTACAGTAACGGGTTTGAGGAAAAATGTGGAACGTAACAGTACTCTGGCTGCTTCAGCCACTTTCAATTTGCTGCCTTTACCATCATCCCACGCTGTGAATCTGGCACCCAGATATTAACACCGAATTAGTTCACAATGGCCATTAGGGTCTATTCACTATATCTACACTGTGTAACACTAAGAACCCCAAATTCGGGTTCTAATGCTATCTGCACCTTTTCTAAACTTGCTCAGGTTTTGAATATGTATGTTCTTTTCAGTGAAACCACGTCTTCATTTAATTTGTGATTGGAAACGTTGAATTGTAAAAGAGGCATCTCATGTCTGTCTTAAAAGACTGACATTCAGAAACTATAAAATAAACTCATACAGACTTTTAGACTCTGCTCTTTGCTCTTTAAAGTGTAAGAATTCAGCAAAGAACATTGCACTCTCTACTTATAAAAACTTACTTGTTTCCTACTCAGTGGTAAATTATAACTTCAGGTTTGTTGCAAGCTGAACCACATCAAACAAGTGTACAGAAGGAACTCCAACCAAGTTACTGAGGAAATAAATGTGGTTTTTGGGCACAGTAACATGTCTTATCCCGTTTTCAGAAATGCTGGTCAATAAAATAAGTAACAGGCAAGATGGAGTGATAAAGAGTATGAAAAGAAAAGAAAACTTGGTTTAAACATTTTTTTTATTTTTGTAAAATGTACGTGGAGTTTTTTTAGCAGTAAAATATCAGATACATTCATTAAACTTTTAATAAATCTAGAACTGTTTGTATTGTTGTTCTGTATTCTGAGCTCAGGTACAGTATGTCATCACTAGGTGTCAGCAAATCCAACAGAATCAATACTGATGGTCACCAGTGTAATAAGATTTTGTAGTTTTGTTTTCTCTTTAAAGGATAATGATTCTTGTTTTTGGAAGGAAAAAGAGTGAAGAACTTGTTCGTGTGTTTGTGTATTTTATTTACAACATTTAGTAACTTTAAGATTTGTATACCTTGGTTTGGAACTGATGAACCACAAAAAAAGTATCTATGAATTACAGAATTCCACAGTGTGTATTTCAAGTAAAATGAAAAAATAAAAAGATAAAAAAGTTGTAAAACATTGGGAATTGAGATCTACAAGCATATTTCATGAGAAAAAATTACACCAAAAATTAGACTTGTTTGAGGATGTTTACTGAGTATTCTGGTACAGTGAATTTTGACCTAACCCTCTTAGCTGAAGGCCTTTGGAGAAGGGACAGGACAAAACCAAAAGGAACAGGGATTTATACAGTACCTGTACTATATGTAGCTTAAAACAATGTGGAATAATTATGACAGCTGTGAAACAAGGTGTGGTTGTTGTCACACCTCCCGAACTGCAGTTTCACTTTAATTTAACTGTCACTTTTGACAGTCATATTTTGACTCTTACAACCCACTTGAGTGCAATGTGTTTTGTGATGTGTTAGAAATGTTAAATGCTGTTATGTGTTATATAGTACATGTGCAATTGAGTGATGTGCACTGTTTTTCTTATTTTTTGTGATAGAATAATGTGCAGTGTTTTTCTTTTCTTCTTTTTTTTTGTTTGCATTCTTTTTAAATGTACAGGGGTGCTGTGTGTCCATAAACAAATTCCCTCAGGGGACAATAAAATCTTATCTTATCACACCAGTGCCATTGTTTACATACTCATTAGTAGAAAGACACTTAATCCACATAAGTAACATTGTAACTGGGTTCTGTGCTGGAAACCCGGGGTGCATAGTGAGACGATATCTTGAAAAGGACACTATCCATCACAGGACACACGCATGGGTGATTTAGAGATACCAATGAACCCAGCCAGTGTTGGGGGAAGCCAGAGCAGGTGAAGAATACCCATTTAAACTCAGGGAAAACAAGAGCCCTGCAGTCCAACATCAAATCCAGGACTGTGAGGCAACAGCACTAACTTTCATGTCATCGAGGTGTCTTTCACTTTCTCCACCAAATAAAAACTGAGAAATACTGAAAAGCGTTGCACTTCCCTTCGGCTTAACGCATACAATGTAAATTTCATCACGTGTCAACTGGATGATAGTCAAAGGAGCAACCCTTTTCTGAATGGTGAAGCATCCATCCAGGTAAAGTTTTGGCTTTGTTTGATATGTTAATGGTAACTACTCTGCACGGGGCTTGTGGCCTAGATGATTTACACTCAAAACACTATGAAGGGAGAGGCCACAGACCAAAGCTCTGTCTGATCTGTTCTAGTAAGAAGATAATTACTAACATTGAAGTTGCCACTAGGTGGTTCCTTTTGTCAAGTCAGCCTTCTATCTTGCCTTGTCTTTGTGACTGAAGTAGTTTCGTCTGTGTTTAAACCACATAAGTAAGTCAACATGCTTTTCATTACAGTATTAGAAAGAGTGCCAGAAAAGATTGGATGATAGAATCAAATTTCCCCTCTCATCCCAGGAGAATCTGAATTTTCCAGGACTGGATCGAGCAGTGTGTGGGAGGGCATTCATTTATGCTTTAAGGAAAATAGATTTGCATTTAATTTTTCTTTAATGATGGATCGGAAATGGTACACTTTGAAGGGCTCAGTTGTTCCCCTCACTCCTTCCTCAAAACTTAAACATCAAATTTCACATTTTGGATTCCTTGCTCGTATTCCCATTTGTGCATTTTGGGTTTTAAGCACACTGTGATCGGTTTATAAGCAAGAGAAGGATGGTGTCTCTTCTAATGTTTAAGAAGCTGAGAGACCTTCGAATGTTTGGTTTCACTTCCTGTCCTCCAGCATGATGTCCTCAAGTCTTTGCTAAGTGCAGTGCCTTGCAAAAGTATTCTCCATCCCCCCATATTATTACATTTTGATAAATCACAAATAGTGCATTTGTTTTTCTCATTAACTTTTAATTCAAAACCGTAATGATCATATTGAACACTGTCATATCTGAAGGAGGTTGAATATCCGCAAAACGTGCAAAAAAGATAGAAGACATATACTTTACTGATTACAAAAGTATCCAAGCTCCTAAATATCCAGCTTTGGATATCTGTGGCTTGAATTTCAATATCAGTCTGAGGGAAGTTAAAAAGACAAATGTATTTACTCTGAGATCTAGTTAAACCACTTTCATTACACACAGACAGAAACCATTACACAAATTTTGTGATTTTTTAAGCTATTCTTCAGCAACAGTTTTAGGTTTGCCATTGCAAAGGGATTGTATATATTTACAATTATGAATCTTCTAATTTCACTTAACTATCAATTTCACCTGCATTTTGTCACCGTTTTTACATCTATCTTTAGCTTTATTGTGAAGATCCTAATATACAGTATACAAAACAAATGTCATATTTGCAAGCTCAGATGGTAACAAAATATAAAACCTTTGCAGAGCGTGAATAATTTTAAATGAAAGTGTAGTTCAAGGCTTAATGAGTCACTGGCCTATGTGTATTTGTAAATCATTGAAAATTCCAATTCAAAATTCAGAAATCAAAGAAAAGCTGAATATAATATGTTAATAAAATAGAAAGCATAAACATAAGGCTGGTTATTTTTGGAAAAGGGTAGAAATGATATATTTAATACAATATAGACTATGAATGCTCTTCTGATTAGAGTGTGGCACTGTGACATGAAGCCTGTCTGTCAGTTGGATTATAAACAGTCAGATCTCTGAAAGGTATCCTCTTCTGTCAAACCATATTGATACAGACCAGCGCTTCAAATATCCTTAATCTGGAACAGTAGTTTTGTGTCCTTGCCCATTAACTGCTAGCATTTTTAGCTTAAAAGGCATACTTAAATGGCATAGTACGGTTTAATTCTGGTATGACTTAATATAATTAACAGCCAGCAGCTATTGCCTTGCAACTCACAACTGGTAACCCACTGAAGCTAAGCAGGTGTGAGCCTGGCCAGTACCTTGAAAACAGTACCCAGGAGGCATCCTGAGAAAGCTAATGTTGCTGCTGGAAAAGGTGTTAGTGGAACCTGTAGGGAGTTGTGTGGATCCTAATGCCCCAGTATAGTGATGGGAACACCATACTGTAAAAAAGGCACCATTCTTCAGATGGGACGTAAAACTAAAATTGTGACTTTCCATGGTCATTAACAAACCCAGGATGTTTCTAGAAACAAATAGGGGTATTACCCCAGTGTCCTGGCCTTTACCCTCATGGTCTCCAAATAATCCTTATCTATGAATTGATTTAATTACTCTGTTCTCCTCCTCAATAATAGCTGATGTGTGGTGAGCATACTGCAATACTTTGGCTGCTGTCACATCATCCAGGTGGGTGCTACACATTGATGGTGGTGGAGGGGAGTCCCCATTACCTGTAAAGTGCGTTGAATGGAGTGTCCAGAAAAGTGCTACTGTATAAGTGTAAGAATTATTTGTTATTATGTTATCCACAAATCACTGTGAAACCTGTCAAACACATTCATCTTGTGATTTGTGAACTGATTCAAATTATTCTGACCACAAGCACAGGCAGCGCACAAAGGATGTTTCAAAGGCCACATCCTCAAGCAAGCGGCTCAAGGACAAAAATAGAAAACAATTTTTCTTTCACTCTGCCGTTTCTTCCTCACTGGTTATCCCGATCAAATTCTTTGAATTTTTTTTTGTGGTTGTATATTTGACCACATAAGGAACATTGTACTTTCCCAAGGGGGGGAAGTTATAGTGTGACAAAAAAATGTACTTCCTCTGTAGGACGTTTTGAGCTACTGTGTTCCGTACAAATGATAATCTATGACAAAAACATCTGATAAGAAATAACATCAACGAATCACTCATAACATGTATAGTATCATATCATGTTCAGATACTGTACATCCAGCTAAAGTATGCGTTTTCTAACCGCTTCATCCAATTCAGTGACGTGAGAGCCAGAGCCTGTCTTGGCCTGTCTCGTTGCAGGGTATACACAGACACAGACACGCACACACTCACACCAGGGCCCATTTTCCCAGAACCCAATTAACCTACTAGCATGTCTTTGGATAAACACAGGATAAAAACACAAGAACACAAAATTTAGACTACCAAAAATGCAACTTTTCTTCATGGCCCCACTGGGCCACAGAAATACTTTTAATGAAACTGCACAGTTCCTCAGCTTATATATTAATACAATAGAGCTTCATATACAGTAAGCTATTCATTTTGAAATAGATTCTGACCTCAGCTACCTGGGCTGTTATCTAATTAAAATAAAATGGAAAATAAATTATATTTAGATCTCATCCTTTAACAGACAGAAAAGCATCATTGTAGCAAAAAGACAGGTACAGTTCACTAGTAAGGCTCAATAGTAGATATTTGAAAATGCACATCTGTATGAGGGGGAGAGAAGGGAGGATTTTTTCTGTTTCTTATACATTTTTCAGCAGGAAGCAACTCTACAACAAGTGTAAACAGGACATTTTTACTGGAACACAGGTTGTTAAACATTCTAGGCAACTTGACAGTAAAAATATATTGTTGTATATAAGAGGTGCACAAAAAAGAACACATCATGCCATTCTACAGCCAAACAAGCCATGAAGAGGCTTGAGCTGGGCTCCAGTACATCTGCACTTCAAAAACACTCTTAATGTTAGTATAACCACCCATGGAGATTGGCTAGAAGATTTCTTTTGTAGCCCAAGCTTTGCAAAGCGCTCATCACTGTGGTCTTTTGGACATTCTTAACAAAACATTTTAAGGCTGTTTTTTTCCTAATAAAAGTTGATGTCATTTTCCATAAAATTGTTATTTTATTTGCTTTTTAGACACTGGCAATCTGCAGTGAAACATATTATTGTTTACTTAAAAACCAAAACAAAAAGTAAAAGGTCAGATTTTACACGTAAATGTTCCTTTCCTGAAGTTCATTTTCCTTCTTCATTGGTTTTTGATTCAATCTTCTGTAAGTCCCAAAGTCTAACTTATTCTGACTCAAACAATGACAAAGCAATCACTTTTGTGTTGGGGATTGGGATGGATTTGGTGTTATAACTGCCAACTCCCTGCAACAATTTCAATAATTTCATCCTTAAATAGTTAACAGTTAAATGCAATTACAGTGATATGCATTCATACTGAAGATAATAATTTTGCGTATAAAAAGTCTAGTAAGATATAGGTAACAGACAGGCATATTTTTTTAAAGTATGTTCTTTACATGTTTCAGTTATGTGGTGTCGTACTCACCCCAGCTGCTGCACTGAAGGATGAGTTAGTATTAGCTTGGGCAGCCAGCCACTGCTCCGCCCACCTTTTTGCCATGGACACCATTTTACTACCAATTTACTACTGCTCCACTTCAGGTCCTTCAGGGATTCTTAAGAGCTGCTCTGGCTTTGCTCAGGGCTCTGTTATACTATAACGATCCCATTGCTTGGTGAGACTAGGAGTAGATTGTGAATCATAAGATTAACCCACTTCCTGGACAAAAGGAGAATGATACCCCAGGGGAACTGTGGGCAGTGTGCTGGCAGGGGAACAGAACGGTGTTAAATGCAGGTAGAGGGGCTTCCACAGCAGGGTAGGGACTCAGGGAAGCAGCACTGCTCAAGTTCTTGGTCGGGAAGGAGTCAAAGCTGTTGAATCCAAAACCAAGGTCAAAGCACAATGGGGAAACCAGATGGAACAAGGTTGAAGCAAGCCAGGGTCCAAGCCAAGATAAATACCATGTTGATACCAAGCCGAGTGATGTTTCCGAAATGAGGTTGAAACAAAGCAGAAGTCAAGAATCCAACAAAGCATTGGAGAAAACAAGCTCAAGTGGCTCAGTATGCCTGAACCACCTGAAGTCTCCATGTGATTCAGGTCTCCTGTCAAAACAGTGTCCATGAAGACTCAGGTCCTGTCACTCCAGCTCTCACACCGATAATAGCTTGCCCTGTTGTTGACTATAATTAAAACAATTCAATAAATATTTTCAATTCACTAATTCACTTCATTTTTAATTATAGTATAACAGTTATTTGTTGTGATAATTCTGTCATATAATAAATTTTTGTTTTATTTCTTTGTATTCAATTCTTTTATTCATTTTAATTTGGTAATGTTCATTTTTCTCTGCAACTCAGCAACTCTTAGAAGTTGAAATGTGCATAGTGAGAAAGTAAATATCTTGATTTTTCACTCTCTCCAAAGCAAAAAAAGACTGTCTAACATGATCTGATTTTTGTGGCTGTAATCTCTGACCACATCACCCACATCCTCTCACAAGGCTTAATTTCACTGAAAATAGTTTTTTTTCTCACACTAAAACATAATATTACCTTCTACAGTTCAACAGTCTCCACAGTTATACAGAACCTGCAGAGAAGCCACTCAAGAGTGGCGGAAGATGTGGAAAAATGTGGAAAAGGTGAAATAATGTGTTAGCACAATTGAGCAACAGATCCAGTAAGCTGATCTCAAGAATATGAGAATGAAATTCAATTATTTTATAATCAGTAAGAGTAAAACATGATGTTTAAAAAATGTGAGAAACTACTGTGAACGGCCTTGGCAAGGGGTCTTTTTGAACCAGGGATGTTTGGTGGAGCAATGACAGACATACCAATAAGTCACTATGGAGGAGTTTCAGATGAGTACAAAAGGGCCTCAGTGAAATGGAGAAGTAAATGTTTCTGACAGCTTGGGTGATGTTTCTGTCATTGCAGTTTATACTGAACATCTAAAACCATGAACAGAGAAGGGAAAGTAAAGGTCATATATTTCATTTAAGGACTTTTAAAGTTACATGTTGTTACAACGTTGATGTCAGTAGAACTTCAGTATATCACTCTTCTATTTCAGTCTGTAATTAAGACAAACTAAAGGATTAACTGGACTGAGTTGATTTATTGGCCCTACCAGCTTGTATCCGGGTGGAACAACAACCTGACAGTGAAGACAAGGTTACTGGAAACCCTGCCATGAGGCAAATAGGAGCCAATATCCTGATTGCAAAGTTTAATATGAGCTTACCTTAGGCTTTGGATTTGATCTGATATTAACTTTATAGGCATTGGAAATCTGGTGTCCAAGGAATTAGACCATGTTGTCTGGAATTCCTTGTTGAGGACTGTAGTAGCCTACATTGATGTGAAATAAATAACCAGAAAGCACTGAATCTTGCTTTACTTTGAACATCTCAGTGATGGTGCAGGAACCTACAGATTTGCAATTAACTGTTATATTCCGCAAAAGAATAAAGGATCAAATGAGTTGGCTGGTTACGATAATAGTGATTGATAATAATAATAATAATAATAATAATAATAATAATAATAATAATAATAATAATAATAATAAGAAGAAGAAGAAGAAGAAGAAGAAGAGGAAGAAGAAGAAGAAGAAGAAGAAGAAGAAGAGGAAATGACAGGGTGAATATTTCTATCCAGGTGAATTAAAATTAATACAGTACATTTGTAGTCTTCCTGCAAAAATGATGGGGTGTACTCAGGCATCTTGGTCCTTTGAGAAAGGGAGTGGGGAGCATATTGGGGGAGATCACCAAGAGAAGACATTGAGCGTTCTGAAAGAAAATAAAAGTTATTGCAGGAAGTTGTGAAAGTATGAAACACAGGTGATGAGAGTGATGATTCACAAACAGCAAACAAGAGACTCGAGTTTGGTGTTAAGTACTCCACAGTAAATTTGTTAGTTCCACTGCTTGAAGCATGCAGCACCCTGAGCAGAGGACAATGTATAGTATTAATAAAACATGCATCCACCAAAGTAAATGGCAAAATCAAAGATTAAGGCTGTACAGTAAAGCCATTTCCATCAATTCTTGGGAATGAAGGACCACAGGACATGATAAGATTTGGGTTTTAGTAAGAGCAGACATCAAAAGCATTTAAGGTGATAGAAAAATGTCTGCAATATGGATTATCTAATGGCAAAAGTAGAGAGGCGCAAGAAGTGTAATGATGATGGGGACATTTCAATGAAAAGAAAGGAACATGGCTGTGGTGAGAACACAGTCTTTGGAGAAAGAGGGAATAAAAGATGTGTTAGATAATGCTAAGTGAGATCCAGGCAGATGAACAGCTGGCAGAGGGATGCAGGCAGCTGGGGCTATACAGTAGGTTGAGGAATCATTGGGAACCAGGGAGAAACCCGGATAGGAAGATGGGAGAGGAGGTTAGGGGTTCAGCTTTTACTATTTTGGCCATCAAGTGGAACCAGTGGCTGCTGCGGCTTGGGCTGCAAAAAGGATACCTGATGATGCAAAGGCACTAGAGGAAAAAAAAACAAGCTATACGTCATAACAATAATAATAGTAGAAACAAGAGGTAAGGGGAAGGAAATGCAGGCATGGTGGTTAAGATGCCCGACTTAGACGAAGAGAAAAAGAAAGAGCAGAGAAGATGAGACTGCAGGAGGATCAAAAGGAAATGATACAGGAAGAGAAGGAACAGGTGTCCTGGTGGGCAGATTGGTGAGTTGTCCAAGGGTGGTAACTGGAATAGGGACCTCACAAGGGCAACATAGCAGAGCCTGCCAGCTGGGTGTTCTTCATGAAGGGGAGAAAGAAAAAGGAAGAAAAGGGTTGTTGCGTTGAATTGGAACAAGAAAGAAACCCGCATTCCAGTCTGTGATTTTGGGGGAATGGGATTTAGATGTGGAAGAATTATTCTGGAATACATGGGTGGTAAAAGGCTGAGCTCATCACTGAAGGGCCAATGGGAGTTTCAACCTGGGGATCCTTGGGCAGAGCAGTAAAGTCTATTGGAAGACGAGCCTTCAGTCCTCGGAGAGACCAAAAGCAGACTGGATTTACAATCTGGAAGGAGACTGGTGGGTGTGATGACAGAATTGGGGGGTGGGGAATCCGTGATTGGACTGGTGTGGCTGATATTGACCTGATAGCAGGGCTGGCTGCTGGAGGATTTGTGAATCGACTGGAAAAATGACAGTTTTAGCCATTATTTCACATGTAACCAAATATCACATTGAGCAATTACAACAATGAGGACAGAAAGCAAACATTTTATAGTATTTTATTTAATTTTAACACAGCATGCAGAATTACAATATTTCCTGAACAAAGTAGCAAAAACACATAACTTGTTTCATTTCAAGCATGGTACTAGTGTTTATTCACATAAATCACAATTGACAATAAGTGCAGCATATTGTATGTCAATACAAAAACACTGCACTGGTAGAAGGAAGTTGAGAAAAGGTGCTGACTTATTGCTACAGGTTTACTTTCACAAACACATTTTAAAACCATGAACTGTACTGAGCCAGCTGTGAATGGCTCAGGAACTTTCAATATCAGTACCGTTTCTTTTGTGACATTTTCTTTAAATCTCCTCATAGACATTCATATAATCTTCACATATGGGACAGGTAACAATACAATTTCAAACATCAGTGTTTACATCAGCAATATATAGTTTCCTCTTTTCATTTCAGACTCCATATACAAACATTCTCATATAAGATCTATAAACAGTTTTAAAAACCATTATAAACTATGTACAAATAGTGCTTCAGCATTTCATCTCTGAAAAACTATAACCATCTACATACTAAAAGTACTCTACATGCTCATTAAAAGGCATTATTCCTGAGTCCAACTGAAATTATTATTTTGTGTTAAAATTCTAAAGTAAGAAATTATTGTTTACACTTCATCTTCATGAAGTCTGGACAAAGAGAGGAAATGTATCTTGATGGAACATTTAATTTATGTGATATAATTAAAGACAGGATTTTTAGTACACCAAATCCTCTGTATTAACATAACTTCTGCCTGCATACTGTACCACATTTGCCTAAACTTACAATTTGTGACCAAATACATTTCGAACAATTATAAAATCTGTACTATAGCATCCATTTTTCTATAGAAAAATCTGGTCATAATTTTCTGACCCAGTGTAGTACAGAACTAGAACAATTTGAGAAAAGGAGTTCTACATTGTAGAACAAGAGATTGTGAGTTCACGGCCTACTGTATAACTGTAACATGTACATATCCACACAGATCATTCTTTGTGCATGATTACTTAATTAAACCATCAAACTGCGCAATGTTTCAAAGTGGAGCTAGAAAATGACATAAGGTTACATAAGCTTTGTGCTTTCCATGTGAGCATTTAAAAGGTCAACCTTGAAGATAACAAATTGAGTACATCAGAAGGACTGGCTTTAGAAATAGAATTATATTAAGCATTTTATGTACTGAGCATCAAAAAGAAAACACTAATAAAACACAAATAACTAAACCACATTCACCAGTTGGTACTGTACTGTAGTTTTACTACTGTAGTTTTTGTGTGTTCTTATATTTTATTTAATGTGCATTACATAAGTAAATTCATTATGCTGTTGTATGTACATTTTTTATTAGCGGGGAGACAAATATACCTCAGCATATTTGGCCATCATTGGAAGTAATATAAGCTGTACACCTGATATTCTTGCTTTGCGTCAGGTTGCTATTGTTGTCTCGTGGGATTTTGTGCCATTTGTCTTGTAGATTCTGGACAAGCATGTGCCAGTTTACTGGACACTGAGCCACAGACACCGCTCTTCTTCCAAACTTATCTCATAAATGTTCAATGAAGCTCAAGTCTTGAAAGTAAGGCATCCAGGGCACACTATGCTCACATTCTTAAGCTTTTGTGAGACAAGCAGCATGAAGACATGCTTTATGCTGCTGGAATGAGCAGGATTTGGTCGGTCGAGTGCCATGCAGTCACGTTACCGCTATTTCATATAAGCAGAGTTCTGTAGAGACTAGACACTCCCGCACAGACCATCACATTTGAACCTCCCCTTCCATTGATCCGTGTATCATGCTGCATGTTTTCAACAAACTCACTGGCATTTGTGGTGGTGGTTTACACAAAATCTTGTCTCATCACTGAAGAGGATTTGACTCCACTGCTGGTAAGTGCACCTATAGGTGCTGCTCTTTTCATGTGTCAGTGTCCTCTTGATATAAGGGGCATGTTGGTTCCTTTACATGATTTTCCTTCTTGATTTCCCCTAGGTTTCACAGTCAACAGGTTTAAACACCTCCTATCCTTTTACAAGGCAATTGTCTCACTGAGCTGATTGATCACCTATGCAGCAGTGAAAATCACTCCAACTTATCATAGTTGGCGATGAATGTTAAATTAAACACAATAACATTATATTCTTATAAAGAAAAATTCACATTTTTTATTATTCTAAGGACATTCATGGACACATACAGTAGTGAGAAGAGTCTTTTGATGCTCAGTACATGTGTGCATAGCACGTGTATTGGATATCATGTGTTTGTGTGGACACATCTCACAAATATGGAAGCACCTTTCAGCACTGAATCTCAACTTTGTACAAAGGAGACTTTCTGTGACCTGACATTGCTGTTTTGTTTTTCAGTTAATTACAGAAAGCAAACAGCAACAAAGGGAATATGTGACAAAATAAATGCGCTGTAAAGATTAGGTTAAACATTTTAAGACTCAGTGAGCAAATCTCTTCTTTACAAACTAGAAATTAAATGTAAGGGAAAGATAGTGTGTGGGCTTATTTGGAAAATAATCAATTTCCAGCCCTTGGCATTCTAGGGTTATTAGTTACAGCTGATTTTGGAAATCTTTGCCTAAACTTGAGGGTACTATTAAGACCAAAATATGACATCATTGTTTTCTCTTAGAAGAGGATTTGGTGCACTTGTGAATTCAAAGGTAACACTAATTTTCTACTGAAGAACTTGCAAGTCTCATAGAGAACAAAACTTGCTGGTTCAATAGTTACAGTAAGTGCCATTATTCTTCTGTACATAAGATTACCCTATAGTTATAGTTTGATATCATGCTACTCTAGAGTCATAAAGTATGAACACAGAGTCAACTCATTCATGACCTCAGGAACAAAACCTTTTTACTAATTACTTCTCCTAGCCAATTAAAATATAACTGTACATGTCTATACCAAGGCTAATCTAAATTATTACACATGGTCCTTTACCTGGTGCAGTGAAAGTCTATTAAGCTAGAGTCCAGTCTGTTTTGTTTAAAGTCTTTATCAAAAATACTATTAAGCACAGATAAAAAGGTACCGAACAGCAAAGTGAAGAAAAAACTTGGAAAAAGCCACTGCTCAGGAAATGCAATGAAACTGTTTGGCAAGGCTGAAAATAGCTAAGGCAAATTAACTTGACAGCCACTAGTTTAGTAATGCAATGTTTTAGTATTTTTCAGTATTTGACTTGAAGTATCAAAGATTTATGCTGAATTTTAAAAAGCACTGAAAACACATCCTTGACATAAAACACAAAGAAACCTTGAGGAAAAATGCGCCTTTTACAATGTTGTGCTAGGTTGTCGGTTGTACTGTATGTATCACAATTAACAAGTTCTGTAAAGCCTTCACAGTTATACATTAGCTGTCACATTGATACCTAAAGGATAATTCTTAAAAAAGATGAAAATACTTAGAAAATAAAAGACTATTCTTTCTAATGACTTCCAAAGCTAGAGGGATAAATGAGTTTAATGTGTACTTCTGTATCTGATTGCAAATGGTGTGGTGTTATATATAGTAAAGACAAATACTTAGAATAAAACACTTTGAATAGATTTTGCTGACATATGGCAGTTTACATTCAATACACTGTAAGCTAAACATCAGGCAACCTGAACTGAAAGCTCACTTAAGTACATACACGTGAGAGGATGCCATAAATACAGAATCCAGACAGCCAGGACAGCTGCGCATCCCTTTAAGAACAAACATGAAAACAACGGCACTATTCCTAAGGATTTAATGATTGCTATCCACAAAGTCTTTGGCTTATTACAAAGGAATATTTTCTTTACTACCGATCGATAAAAGGAGGTACATTAATACCTTGGTTTCTATCTATTGCATAACAGAAACAGTAAAAATAAACAGAATCAGAAAGTTCAAGTTAGTTCTAAAATCTCTAAAATAAATATCACTTTTAAAGTTACAGAATAACTCTAGTGGACCATTTACTGTACCTGAACTCAAAGACAACAACAAGGTTTATGTTGTGAAATTTTTAAATCTCTCCTTTGGGTAGTCCTGAGTTAGTATGACAGGAGATCCCAATGGTGAAAGTATCTTGTGGCTACAGCATAGTTTTTTTCTGCATTCCAGCTTTAGTATATGTCTGTTGTGTCAAATGCTGAGGGACAGCAACGTCAAAAATCCTCAGCATCAGAACTAGCTGAGATACAATAGCAATTTCTAAACCATGATCCCTACAGTTTCCAAACCAACACTGGAAATTAAGACTTAAAACTTATTTTTTTGGACAATGTCTTCCCAGGGTCCACAGCCAACAGCTGTCCTGATTCCAGTCTTCATGTTTCTGAATACCTCATGTTAAAGTAATGAAAAGATCAAAGAAAGTATGTAATGTGAAGTACTGAAAAGCTTGTTGCAAGTGCATTGAAACTGTGAGAGTGCTATTCACTTTCCAAGGCCTGACAATACAGCTTTATTTAGCAAGGGAGAAATAGGTCACTTGAGAAGTCAAAAGACCAAATGTCAGTTAGAGCTTCTCTCTCATTAACCAGTCTGCATTTGACCAGCAGGGCGCAGCTAGAAAAGGTTATTTCATCAGTTAACATATTACTGGTTATGTCAGTTTAGTTATCCAGAAACACACATCTACTGTATGTGAGAGACTAGTTTTCTTTGGAAGAACCCTGATGTGTCTTCCTACAGTATGTTATTCTCTGAAATGTAAAAGTCAGCCCTTTTGCAATCTTGAAATTAAAAACAACTTAGAAATAAAACACGCCAGGTGACAAGTGGACAGGCAATACCTTAAATGAAAAGGATATGACAGTTGAAGACCTTTTTCGTAGACTCTGCAAGACGATTGATCATTTTTACCACACTGTTAGGTACTAGACAGTTGGGATACAACATAATAATATCAACTCCTCAAAGACCAGTTTTTAATTGTGAGTTTGTCAAGTGTCCATAGAGGCTTTGTCCAAAATCTAACAAAACATTCTAGCTCATTTCATAAGCGTGCACTGTAGTAGTCTGTAGTAGTCGGTATATTACATTTTTTTCAACGTAACAGATATCCATAAATCACGTAATCAAGTCATTAATTGTAGTGAACTGAAATGCAAAACATAAGAATGTGAGAATTTTCTTTCACAGGAAATTTTCTGTAGGTGAACAGAACTGTTCAGATTTCCATTTTACATTCAAATATTTATGTATCTCATCTTTTTCACGATTACTTCTAGTAATGTTATGTTATTTATAACAAACTACATCTCCTTTCACAAGTACATTTAAACACAACCACCTTATAAGAAATCCATTTAAAGCAGAAATCTCACATAGACACTAAAAGCACAAGACACTACCATATCTGTTCTTTGCTTTAGTGAAAACCGGATGCGTTTTCTCATTCTACAGTAAGCTGCCAATTTCAGACTTTAGCAGCTGCCTACTCCTTCCTTAGAGACTTCCCCTCTTGTCCTGAATTGTTTCTGTTTCACTGTCATATCTAAGCTGCCTAACTGCCAAAAGCAAGAACTCAATAAATGATAATAAGAAGGACAATATGCTACATTGTTTTTGAATAAAATGGAAAAAAAATATTTATGGTAAAGCAGAAATGTTTAACTGCAGTGTTGGCACTCAAATGTTTAACTATTAACTTTTAAATTCTCCTCATTGCATGAAATCACCTTTGCAGTTCTTCCATAAAAATGTTTTGAAAGGCAAATATATTTGACCTTTCACAAAAATAAAAAAAACATATAAAAGAATACTGCTTTCTTCTTGCTCTTTCCAGAAATCTTTCCTGTAAATCTTAAAAGAACTTTAGTTTTCTGTTGTTCAATGTCTTTACCCAAATAGTTTTCACAATCAAATTTATGAAGTACGGTGTATGTGTATTTCTTTAAAACATGATAAAACGACCTCATTTCACAACGTTAGTTTTACCCAAAAGAATTTCAGAGCTCTTTGAAAACGATGTGGTTAAATAACAAAAAGCAAAAATGTTTACACCTTTTTGATGAATAAATACACATAAAATTGGAACTACATCTGTTGACAGCACAGGAAATATTAGACTTCAGCCTTACTTAGCCACTACTCTGATTTAGTCCTGTGTGGAAATGAAGATCTGGTCCTCCCAAAACAACCTGTGGACACACTAGATCCCAGTGAATTGTTATAGCAACCCAACTGGAAACCCAACATTGCACTTTTTGGACAGCTTTGGTCTCTGGGTCAAACAGCACAAACAAATGATCCTGTATGTGATTTGGAACATCAGTTGGAGACATTCAATTAACATATCCCATTAAGAATGTCATTGCATCAACAGCATCCTTTTGATTTTCTAGGACATACATCTGATCTTGGAATCCATGAACGCCACACAATATACAGTATTTTTCATGGATAAACACTTTAAAAACACTCTTCTGATCCAAGGGAATGTCTAATATGGCTTTTTAAGTCAAAACATAATGAATGAAAAAACAAAAAAACTCCTCCTTTGTGTTGCTTGGTCTCTCTTAATGGAGGCCACACTTCTGCAGAATCACAATCAGTCCATTTCTGAGGCCGAAAGCCTATTTCTCCCAAAAAAACAGAGATACTGTTGTTTGTATCTTAGCTAAGAATTTAAATCAAACACCTAGTCACTTGTTAACCACCATGTTAATGCTCATATTCACCCTGTGTATTTTCAATTTTCAATTTATGGCTTAGAGAAAAAGTAGAAACATTTTGCTCTGGTACTCCTCATTCATATTTCACGAATACCTTATCAGTGTTTCATTCTGTTCACGGAAGGTGGGGTGGATCGTGGTTTTAAGATGTGTGATCGATCTTTAAGTTAAAGGAAGGGAAATAATAATAATTGCTTTGCTTAGTGTCATAGCCATCATGTCACCGGGGACAGAAGCATCCTTGCAGGTAAGAAGGTGGGAAAGGAGATCAAGCTGATGCTGCTAATGGCACTTCTCTGAACTCCATCCACTACGTTTGTTGAAACTGTTTTGCTGTATCAGAGCCCAGGCTCACAGGAGGTTTGAGAAACTGGGAACAGCGATATCCAAGAAGGTGCACTCAATCCACGAAAGAATCGACTAGTGTACCTCGGCCTGCGCTGACAAGGCCAAGTACTCAGTGTTTTCAGCAGCGGGAAGATGCCCATTGACCTTGGACTTGGGAGGAAAGAAGTCCTGCTGGTAATCAGGATTGTCCAGGCTGGTTTGGTGGGTGACTTTTTGGTCGCAGTAGTGTGGGTTGTCAAACAAGGGCCTGGGCAAAGCCGGCTGTACGGTGTTGAGGTATTCGTGGAAGTCAGCGGTGTTGCTGAAGGAATTCAGATACTGAGAGTCTGCATTTTGAGCCCTCGTCGCTGCTGAGATGGGAACAACACTGTCCTGATAGATGGGGTTCATGACGTCGGACACTGGGTTCCCGTTTTGGTTCACATACTCTGTCAGACACAACAGAAGGATTCAATTAGAGACTCTAATCTTGATTCATTTCACTGCTGTTGGACCCTTGACGGAGGCTCCAGTAAAATACTCAAGTGTGTACATGGGCAGCTTAAATGTAAATGTAAGTGTCAGCCAAACAAAATAATGATGATGTCACATACACTTTCAATCAGAAAATCAGAACGAATGCGAAAAAGACACAGATGGTCAATGATGATGGAATAAAATGCACCCTCCCACTGTACCTTATTTGAATGAAGTACCGCATTAATCAAAAATATTTGTTTTTGAAAATTATTCACTAAGCGTTCAATGTTTATGCAATGTACACAGCATCCATCACTCACCTGGTACAGGCTGAAAGTCCTTTTCGAAAGCTCCATCTGTAGGGTCAGTAATATAGCGCTGGATGAAGCTATCCTCTCTCATCGGATATCCCTGATAATCAATACCACAAGAAAAAAAGTCAGGTTTTGCAAACCAAGTAAAAATGAAATATAAGCTGTCATTCTGGCTTGACAACCTTCATGCAATATTTATTCACAGTATTGAAAAGGAGAACCAGTCCCACCCTGATAACATTCCATGTGTCTTTTTATATTTCATACTGTGAAAAATATTTTGGGTTAAGAAGTCTATACAGTATGTAAATGTACTGTAATTACATCTTTAAAAATGTTTAATATAAAAAAATGTTAAAAGGTGAGTTACAAATGTCAACTAAACAACATAACTCTTTTTACTGCATTAGAGCCTTTAAACACTCTGGCAATCCAATCCAATCACACAGCCTAGCACATATCAGACGTCAAAAAGTGTTCTGAATGTGCACCAGTGGGAGGACTGGCATGCATTTTATCAAGTTCTCAGGAACATCAAAGAAGACACCTTTAAAATGGGGTTTCTGAAAAATACAGATTTGGCTTTTCTAGGCTGTGTAGTATCAGTCCATCAGTTTTCTAATCACTTTATCCAATACAGGTTTGTAGCAGTTCAGTGATGCAGTCAGTAAGAACAGTCGTTGCCTTTTTTTAAAAAATGTATCCTACCTTGAAATATAAATTCCTGGTACCATTTACTGCACAAACTTAAAAAAAGACTAATGTTCTCACAGAAGCCCAGTACTAGCTCTTTCAATTCCACTTACTTACCCCATTTCTGATCGTGCAAGATCCCATGCTGCTGTTAAGGCTCTGTAATTCAATAATGAAATTCAAATTATATCCTTTGAATTAACTAAATAACAAGATCACATACTGGTGCAAAACCACTGATAAAAAACATTTCACACTCTCCCTTCCCACACTGTTATCCTTTATGGGTTTAATGGGTTTCCAGTTGTATCATTTTAAAACCTTGCTCAATTAAAAAGTACTTGAATACTATTACTCAAAAAGGACAACCTACAATCTTTTGAACCTTTTGTGACAGCAAACGGAACTAGATTGTAGACAGTATATTTCAAGCTCTGTGTTTTGGGAAGCCCCTGTCCACTATATCCCTGCCTTCTAAAATTAGAAGATTCCTCTGCCCTGCTTCCAGGAGGAAACTACATTTCTAGATAGGCAGAGGGAAAGATGATTATTTGCTTATTGTGTGTTGAGGATCAGCTGTTAGTGATTGGCAAGTCTTTCACAGTATAAAAGGTATTAGGCACTTTATGTATGCTGTTGGCATTTTACAGTACAGTATATACTGCATTAAGAAAAATGACGTGAAAGCACAAAATCATGACCGACTAAATTAATTTTCAGAAAAGGGTTGAATAATTTTGAACCTTTAAGAATAATATTGCTAAAATCTCTGCATCTCATCACAGTGTTCTAAAATTACATTTACTAGGTGGCAATATGCCATACCATTAGAAGGAAACTGCTCCATGAAGAGCCTTACATACAAAGCAGGATTATATGGATAACAGTCTGAGTGCTTTTGGTGAACAGTGTAGACCTGGTAGTCAGTACCTGATGTTTGTAGCTATGAAACCTCAGGAAGAGGATTTAACCACCCACAGCCATCTCACTTGCTCTATTTGGCTGCCAGGTACATGCATTCCCATTTCAGCTGTGTTTGAAATTTAACTGACTTTCCCTTTCCCTCCCACATATCCGCCTATGCATTCAATTTCCCTTGATTTCTTCTGTCCCAGTGAGTCTTTGATCAGGCTCATATCCTTGGCAAGGAAGTTGTTCTCCAGCCAAGTGGACTGGGCCAAAAAAGTACAACATCTCCCGCAGTCATTACCCAGACAACACTTATCCGTTGTTGCCTTAAGGCCCAGCACACAATGTACAAAAACACAGATAAAGTTTTGAATTATTCTGTCCTTTCTAATGCCAAAATGTATACATCCTTAGCAAGAGATGAAAAATGCACTGCTGCAGAACATAATTCTGATAATCAACGAGAAGATGTGTGTTAAACTAACCTATATAACATCGTATTTGTAGACACAATTGCAATGAAGCGCTCAGCCCATGTCCCAATAAATGTGTCAAAAATGTGCCCACAGCTTTAGTACAGAGAAAGTAAGTGTCACACAGATCCATATTAGAATATTTTGGAAGCAAAACTGACACATCTTCCATTTTCCACTCCCGGCACCGCAAGACCCTCAGATGACTTTGAGATGGCTTTACCATAGAGTGTAAGAGCTGCATCCGAGACGTGCTGGGGCTGTTGAAGAAGCCGTTGTAGGGAACGAGATACTCATCTGCATCCACAACATCATCCATTTCATCTCCATCAATCAAGGTGCGATAGAACTTGGAATCAGTTGGGCTCGGCAAATGCATGCGTTCATCACCCTGTGAAACAACAGAACAACTTAATCGGAAAGAAAAAAAACACCTGTACATTAACTTTGACAATCTTTGAGATTCACTAAGAAGTGGTACACATACTGTAGAAAAAATTACAAAGAGTCTATTTTCCACTTCATTGTGATTTGAAATACCATAACACTAAGCACAACTGCTGGCTCGGGAGATATAATGTACTGTGTGTCTCAGATCCTAGGGAAATCTTTAATAAAATCTTGTAATATGGCACGTTCTCACACTGTAGGTTTTTGCCACACACAAAGAAGAGTTAAGCCAAATAGTAACAACATGGTCAGATGTGTTTTCTTAAAAATGTATCTAGCCAACTTTTCATTTAGGGTGTGAGCTCTCTTTTTTGCATGTGTTTTTGTTTTGTATTCATAATTGTGTTTCGGAAAAAGTTGGTAACTTAAAGTAGAAAGAAAATGAGCTTTGTGGTACTAATCTGAGTTCTGACAGGGCAAAGTGGTCATCTAGGCTAATTTCACAGACACTGAGAAATATTGATCCTAAGGAGAAGAAACAGAATACTATATATAAACAAGAGGAATCCTGCAAAATGAAAAACAAAAATCTCAAAGCACAGATGCAGTGAGCTTTAAACACACAAATACTCATGAAATTACAAGATAAGAGATTCAATGCTGGTTCCCTAAAATAAACTCTACATGGCAGAAGATGTATACTTCAGCTCTTTTTACCTGTATGACAAGATAGCGGGGGGGATCCCGAGCCATTTTTGAAAACTCTGCAATAAGCTCTCGGAATCTGGGTCTGCTATCTGCATCGATCATCCAGCCTGAGTGATATACATAAGAACAAATATGGAAACCATGCTTCATGGTAAAGACAACAGGAAAATGAGTTCAAGACTAATTAACTCCAATAGTCAATAAACTGAGTCTTAAAGCTGAATGGTTCAGCTAGCTAAGGTTCAGTGGAAACTGTAATAATTCCTCGGTGCATTATTTTCTCATTTGGCACTACCTCTGTATAATCTGTGGGATTCACAGTGAGAAAGATAGGAGATGGATCTGACAGTTATGTATATCAGAGGAAAATGTACAAGCACAGAACTTTCACTTTATGCTCATAAAGGGCCAATCTGGAAAGTCAGTGTTATGCTCTCAGTCCTGCCTTGTGTCCTTCGCTTTGGATGCCTACAGGGCTGCCACAACCCTTCCCAGGATTTACAGATGATTATAGATGGATGGATAGAAAGAGGAAAAACAATTGCTGAACCCACATTCTCTAAATTCCAAGGTTACTTATTGTGGTAGGCCAGCAGTAATCAGCCTAGCAGTTTCAGCTGACCTGCCACTAGAGGTCGTTCAGGCCTCTATTACATGTAAACAACTATACATGTGGTGTACAAGTTGATTAAATGAGCCACTTCAGGAGAGACAGACCTGTCGCACATCTTTATCTCTGTTGACTTAAAAAAAAGTACTATATGTACAATAAAAGTTCTCACACGGGAAGCAAGGCAAAGTTGGTGAGTTCTAAATAAATACATTTTAAAACAGTAGAGATGTTTCATTTATTGTTTTTGTGATGCTGGTTAATTCTTTTTGGTTTGTGGGGGAAGGGGTTCAGAATGCACAACGCAGATACAACACTTACACTTCACCATGATCATGTAGACGTCAATGGTACAGATGGGAGGCTGGGGCAGGCGTTCGCCTTTCTCTAGGATCCCTGCAATCTCACTGGCTGGAATTCCATCGTAAGGCTTTGACCCAAAGGTCATTAACTCCCAAACTGTCACACCTAAGCAGAAAAACCTGGAATCAGGTGAACTGGACCAACCACCTCACAGAGTACCATTCCATAGTCAAACATGCCAAACTCTTAACATCGTGATGAGGCTGGTTAATCAATAAAAAAAACACATATAGCCCTTGGAATCATCTCGAATGACACATGATGGTGTCGCAGCAACTGCACTGTGAATAAGATGAATACAAATCACACGGTCACAGTATCTGTGGACCTGCTGCTATTCAGGCAGGGTGAGTAGTGAATGAGTCATTTTCAGAGTAAAAGGATTAGTGTTACTATTTAAAAGAAAATGACATTGAACTGTACAATACATTTTAAAATCACTTTCTCTAATTGTTCTCTACTCAGAAGCTACTGACTAGTTATCAGTTGAAACTGTAACGAATTCAGCTGCTTGAATTTTAATTCCTAAAATAGTCTCTAAACAGCCCCGGTGTTTCAGGTTCCAGGTTGTATTTTTATTTGCTCAGACTTCCTGAACTTGGTCAGGAAAAGTTATCTGAAATATATACCTTTTTTCTGATCTGTAGCCTTGGAAACTCTTCCTTTAAAAACACTGAAGTGTAACATGACTTTTCCCCAGATTATAATCAAAACTCTTGCCAAAAATCTGTTAAAGTGGTGGCTTTCCACAGACTATACAGAAGAAGCCACCAGAAAACAAAAAGCCCATGTCAAGAGATGTAGTTTTCTTTGAAATTACTGTTGGTATTTTAGGTGGGGTTACAGTAGGTTATGATGTAATGTTTTAGTGATTTTTTCATATTGATGGTATTCTCTTCTTTCTTTGCTTTGCATGATTAAAAATTATGAATGGTTACTAAATATACACTCCCTCAGTAGGTACAAAGGGTGTCCAGAAGTGCTGTCTGTTCAGGTCTGACTTAGGACAAGGCTTCTGCGCTGTAAAATGAAACTAGATTACAGCTCCTCTGTGGTTAACTATACAAGTTCCTGCGGATATTACTGGACTCATGGGAATGAATTTAAAAAAAAGCAGTAACTGCATATTTTATCCAGTATCCTCTCCAGGGCCTCTTTAGCGTCAGTTCTTGGGTTTGCTGAAGCTTTTAGTAGGTCAAATTTAAGCTTACCTTCATTTTCTACATGCACTAACTTAGTGTATTTTTAGAAAAAACACACAGCTTTTGGAGCTTGCCAGTGAATTATCTTAAATTCTTAAATGCTTAATTAGTAACTACACTTTACATATACTGTACATCTTTTTAAGTTTTTCTCTGGCATTATTCCAGCTGGCAACTGTGTTGAAAGCCATTTAATAAAGAATATACATGAAATCCACAGACGTACAGGTTCCTGGATTAGACTTTCATGGTTCCTGTCAAGAAATAGGTGCAATGGCTTGTCTGAAAAATGAATAAAACAGAGACTTTCTGCCTTAGCCACAGCCTGGTCATCTGCAGGCAGCGGAGAAATGTGATCCACTCATCTCAGAGAGCTAGTGTTTTAATTGCAAGGAACAGCAGAGGCTGAGCCACGAGGCCTGCATCTCCAAAGTCACTTGACTGCTCCCAATGTGTGTGAGTCAAGACTTGACAGCAGGGTATTTTATGAATCGCAGGTGTTGACTGTTCTTTGTAGTCTGTAAGAGCTAACCGGAGATGTACTTTCCACCTGTCAGCCAGGCCTTGTGAATAGAAAAAATGCCCTGAATCACTTCGTTTGGATCCCTGATACAACACGATCCCTCTGAATCCCACACTACACTAGTTTAGTATAATTTCAGCCTGTCTGCACCATATGGCCTTTGACCTACCATAACTCCAGACGTCACTCTGATGTGTGTAGATTCTGTGCAGAATTGACTCCAAGGCCATCCACTTGATTGGCACCTACCAAGGCAAGATTTAGTGAAATGTATGGCAGTCCTTCATCACTAGTCATTTTGTTTTTCTTGCATGAAAGTAGTAACAAATGATTGCATCTACAGAATCTTTCTACAATTATTAACTGTATGGGAAAAAAGCCTTTTAATGAAAACAGAACACAATAGTGTTTGAGACTGTCAAAGAATTCCATACAGTTTTTAAAGAAAGAGTGAAGCGTTGGTTTACTACAGAGCAACACAAACTAAAATTAATTAAGAAAATAAATTGCATTAAATAAAACCATTTACTGTATATTAGTGATAAACAATATAAAAACTTTTTTTTTCTGGTATTTCATATAGATACATTCATAGCAGAAATTCCAGCTTTCTTCTAAGGTCTGTTAAGTATTTCACAGTAACAGATGGGTCCCATTTCATTAATAGAATAGTAACAAACTAGAACTTTTCAAATAAAAATAAAATCCACAACAGTTTCAGAGATACTTCCCTCAGTGCCACTTCTGTCTGCCAGTTAAAAAGTTAACTAAATGCCCAATGTATTAATAAATGCATAAAATAAATAAGAACACTTGGTGCCTTGTTTTGGCAGTCTGCTGAATACTCCTAGTTAAAGCTGTGACTTGTGTTTGCTTAAAATTACAGTTTTACTACTACAATAGTGTAGTACTACTCTTTAGAAATTTAATTTTAATTGCGCCACTCTACACTTCTGTGCTACATTCTGTACTTCTTGTTTTTTTCTGAGAACGTTGCTGTTACCTTTCCTCCATCGGCGTGATATTCCTTCTCGTCGGCGCTGAGGAGCTTGGCCAGCCCAAAGTCGGTGATCTTCACGTGCTGGGGGGTCTTCACCAAGACGTTCCTCGCGGCCAGGTCACGGTGCACCAGGTGTCGCTCCTCCAGGTAGTTCATACCCTGGCGAGGACAGGCAAAGCATGATCAGTGAATATTAGCACCGGATAGACCAGACTGTTGGAGAACCACTACATGTCTATGGCGACGCAGAAGATGACATTGAGTACAAGCGCGAGGAAAGCAAAGAAGAATGCAAACAAAGGCACAGAAGAATGTGAGGAAGAATGCAAAAATGAGAAAAGAAACAATTGCATCACTTCAGTTATCCTGCTGAAACCCTACAGTGGACATCTTTGCATGGCCGAAGAAAATGCTGCTTATTCATTGGACTGTTGATTTATTTTTATTAGGTGTTCAAAACAGAACAATTTGTTAGTACACTGCTTTGAAGTACAAAGTTTAGGGACATTTTTAAAGCACATTTTTTAGGAGCTATTTCTTTCACCCAGCTAGCCTGTCTGCTAGTTAGTAACTAATTATGCCATTAAAAATGGGAAAGATACCATCCAGCTGTTTCTTGAAGAAAACCAGAGTATTGTCTTCAACAACATGGTTCAGTAGCTTGTTCAATGCTCCCCTTGAAGAGGTGTTAGTGAGGCCAGCAGGGGGCGCTCACCCTGTGGTCCATGTGGGTCCTAATGCCCCAGTATAGTGATGGGGACACTATACTGTAAACAGGCGCCGTCCTTCGGATGAGACGTAAAACCGAGGTCCTGACTCTCTGTGGTCATTAAAAATCCCAAGGTGTTTCTCGAAAAGAGTAGGGGTGTAACCCCGGCGTCCTGGCCAAATTTCCATTGGCCCTTACCAATCATGGCCTCCTAATAATCCCCCTCTATGAATTGGCTACATTACTCTGCTCTCTTCCCCACTGATAGCTGATGTGTGGTGAGCGTTCTGGCGCACTATGGCTGCCGTCGCATCATCCAGGTGGATGCTGCACATTGGTGGTGGTGGAGGGGAGTCCCCATTACCTGTAAAGTGCTTTGAGTGGAGTGTCCAGAAAAGCGCTATATAAGTATAAGCAATTACTATTATTACCTTTTGCACTACGAAGTGCCTTCTGTTCTCTGTTTTAAATGCACTTCCACGTAGTTTCCACTTGTGGAATAAGACAGTTATCTATTTTATTCCCCATTGTGGTACTCCTTTCCATCCCTCTCTTGACCTTTCTGATATCAGTTTTATCTTTACTGACGATTCATTTTTCTCATATTTTTAAACTGGACCTTTAAGCATTTTATAAAGCTCTTCCTCTCCCCTTGTATTTTTATCATTAATTTTTGTAAACATTTGACATTCAGTTTTTAGCTTTTGCATTACAATTGAGGTAAATCTGTTCAGTGCTTTAATCCCTTTAAACTGTTTCTGTCCATTCTCCAACTATTTCTATTCTTTTGCATTCTTCTTCTCCTAAGCTCTGTCTCGCTCCTTCAAAGTCTGCTCCCCTGAAACTGTACACTTCGTTTTGGACACAGTCTGTACAGTTTCAAAATATGCTTCAAAGCATGTCACATTACCACCACGGTTCCCTTAGGGTTCACTCTTCATTTTACATCACTTTTCTCTATTGTTTGAAACGACAAGATCAAAACAGGCATTTCCTCTTGTAGGTGAACCTAGTAACTGGATAAAAAAGCAGTCATTAACCACATCTACTATTATTTCAGTTTCTGCAGGTGACATTCCAGTAGGTTTTTCTCATGATATCTTTTTTTGCACATAAATACTTGCTTTCATTATACAATGTTGGATTTAAATAAACATTTGCAAACATCTGTATACTCCTAACATCGTTACTTCAGGGTGTTGTTTGACGGGTCTGATCGATATTGATTATAAGCCTCTTAATTCCTTTCATTTTAGTTCCTGCACCTGAATATTCTTTTTGATATATGATGCTACACCTCCTGTTCTTCTATATTTCCTCTCTCCAGAACAGAGTGTTCATTATGTGGTAATGTTACATTCACCTCCATTGTTTTTCGTTAGCCATGTTTCTTGTTTCCAGTTATGTCATAATTGCCTGCTAATGTAATAGCTTCGATTACATTTGTCTCCATTGTTTTGTTTCTAACATTTCTAGCATTTATGTATAACCATTTAATTGCCTGGTCTTTTTTTTCCTCTTTGGCTCTCCTTTTGTCTTTGCTTCCCTTTGGATTTTCTTTGGCTTTGCCCTCTTTGAAATCTACTTTACAGTAAGTATATGTGTATTTCCTTCTTGATCCTTGTACCAAGATGACACCTTTCATTTAGGTGTAATCTGTCACATCTGTACAGAAGATCTTTGCCATGGGAATGTCCCCAGTGACCAAAGAAAGCTGAAGCTAAGCTGCCTTCTGCACACCAAGTTCTCGGCCATGTTCCAAGCAGATGGATTAATATTTGTAGTCTTTCTATCCTGCCTGCTTTAGCCCAGTGCTGGTAGGATTCCTTAGAAAACCACTGATCTAGTCTTGATCTTCAGTTTGATGCCTAAATTGTCTGGCGTTGCCTGAATTTCTTTTGTGTGCTTTTAGAATCATGTCATTTGAGCTCACACGGACACCAACTAGTGGTCTGTTGCCTGCCCAGGCTAGGAGCCTGTCAATTGTATGCATGATATCAACCACCTCGCTAAAAAAAGACAACAAACAACCACCACTTCTCTTTTTAAGATTCTCATTAGTACTAGTATTTCTGTCTTTACGATTCATGTTTGAGATTTCTTGTCAGTGATGGAGACGTCCTGGCCTTCAGCTTCCATGTCCTGGAGTGGGGCAAGATTGGTGATGTGATGCTGGGTGGTATTATTTGGATTGATTGGGATTTTGTGTTTTTTGTGTTTTAGGATTTGGGTTTTCTGTTTCTATACCACAGAAATGCAGTATTCTGGCTGTTCACATTCCTCCAGGATGTCTAAATGTCACTTCACACACCAATCAAGGTGCAGATCACTGGCTTAAACACATTTTTTGAAATATTAAATGCATAATATACGTGGTTTGGAAAAGTGTTTTTTGTTTGGCGGAATGAGCTGCCCTGTTTCTTTATAGCTGCATAAATGCTGTCAGCCTTCCTGCTTATAATTACAACCTTTTTAGTTTCATTTGCAGCACTATGACCTGTTACAGTGATCAACGCAGTCTGGACTGTACACACACTTCCTGCAGCATTGCAATCCTTCCATCCATCCATCTCTGTATCACCATACAGAGTTATATCCAGGCTTATCCAGGACAGGGTCATAGAAAAGACAAAGCCTATCCTGGTGAAAAACGATACACCCTGGATGGGACACTCATCCTATCCCAGGGCACATACAAACACAAACACACACTGACACCAGGGCTCGTTTTCCAAGAAGTCTTTGGACTGTGGGAGGAAACCGGAGCACCCTAGTGGAAACCTACATGAACATGGGGAGAACATACAAACTCTATGCAGATAAGATTGTATGGAATCCTTATAATGTAGCTTAATGTTTTGTTCTTTGGAAGCAAATCACCAATTATACCTTTTCTCAAGCCAGATAAACGGTCCAATATATGTGAAACCTTAAAACTGCATATCAGAAAAAGAAGGTACTGTGTTAATCCCATTGACTACATGCACAATCCTTGTACAGTTACTATGCTGTTCAAGCAGTGTATTACATTTTCTGACATTGTATGCAATGAGAAATGTGTACACAAATCTTGATGTGAACCACCTCTTTGGCTGTGCTCATACATTACAGAAATGCTTTGGTGTTCTTCTTGGCAGTGATCACCCTAGAAATTCCTTAACCCAGTCACTTCCTGAGATAACTGTGGCATGCTGACTTTCTAATTGCAGGATATATATGGCATCCTAATTGAAATAAGAACTTTATCCTACAGGCCATTATGTTTAAAAAAGCAGCTGGACACTGGTTTTTGGGCTGCAGACTATCCTAGAATAGAAGCTTCATTAGGACTCACATCTGAACCTATTTTTTTTCTGTAATCCTGAATGACAACCAGAACTAGAAGAGTCAGAGAGACGACTTGGCAGACAACAGCAACCCCAAGAAAATAAAAATGGCCTATTTGTCTAATCACCTAAGGACTGGGATATATTGTAGTGTACAATCTTGTGCCCTTCATACGCGAGTTCCCACTTGAGTCTGCAAGGGCTTAGGGTCTCCTATTTCTAATCTATGTTTCACAATCATGTGCCCCCAATGCGCCCTTTATGCACCCTTCTCTGAAGTCCACATCAGAGCAGACCTCACTGATGAGAATTACCACTGATTCCTTGAGAAATGGTCACATTTAATGTTCTAACCTATCAAAGCAGAGTGAAGTTGTCATAGAGAATACAATATTCACGTTTTAGTAAAGTTTCATTTTTTTACTCATCATATTTTATGTTAAAACACAATTTCATTAGGCTGCTTTAAATTCATATGTACTGTATTCTAGGTACGAATCGCCAACGTAAAGCTTTTGTTTTCTCACCCCATTACAACTGATGAATATTCGTTTACCTACAGTGTATTTTTACACAGAAAGACAAAGTATTCAGTAGTCCAAAGCTTTGAAGTATTTCCAAGTTTTTCTTAGTTTAATTCCCGCATTTTGCGTTACGCCTTCTCAACACGAATGAACACAATATGTCACTACTTTTAAGCAGGTACAGACGAGATATCAAACTGTGAGCGGAGAATGAAAAAGTCTGTAAAACATTCTCTGCAGACGTGTACATAGCCACTGGAAAAGAAGCAGTACAAAAGCAGTACAACAACAGAAAGCATTTTGACCATGAGCCGTGTAACCAATGAGTGCTGTCATGTGCAGGTGTCACATTACCGTTTTTATAATAGTGCACCCTTGAATGCTCACACACTTTAAGTCCGCATTTGCTCTATGTCACCTAAATGTGGACTTGGTTGAAGAAGTCAGAGCTTAGTGCAGCATGTAGGCCATTCTTTTCACTTTCCACACATTGTAACTATTGTATGACTTTTTGTTACATAAGAGTAAATTGTAAATGTAAAACATGTAAAACATAAAACCTGAATAAAATGAAAAACACTTTCATGGATTTGCCTTCTGAGCCAAAACACTTGTTCTTTTTAATATTTCAGAAGGAATTCTGTACAGCCTTAATGTTTGTGCAAGCCGGAGGAAAGGGTGTCGGTTTCAGCATACATTGCTCTCTACGAATCAATCCCAGAGCAGCAAGGGGATAAAGCAGCTCATCTTTTTACATAGCATGTATTGTATAATCAACCTTTAATCCTTTTTGAAATGCGTATCATTCATATCTGCTGAGAATAGCCCAAGGCAAGGTCAAAGCAGATCAGCTGAAAAAAACTTGAAGCGGGGCAAGAGCATGAATAAAAAAACAGCTCCTTTGTGGCTGACATGAACAAAGAGGAAGGTGGGTCTCTTTGTCCTTGGCAGTTCTGGTGATCTTGCAAGGACACACTTCTATAATATTCTTGAATTTCTAAGGATGACACTTAGGATTTTAGTGTGTCAGAACTTAGACTCAATCAAAGGCAGCTGACCCTGACAAAGTGCCAGCAAAACTGCCGAAGAATAAAAACACGTCCGTACCAGGTGAGGTTAGCAGGGTGTGTAGTTTCTAGGGGGTTTCACACCTGATACAGTACATCATTCAGTGGGAAGATGAATTCTGTGGTGTCTCTACCATTGGTGGCACAACAGGCTGATTCAATCAAAACTCAAAATGAGGAAAAGGCGCCCGTTACCTTTGCAATCTGCACACACCAGTTGAGGAGGTACTGAGAGCCAATGTTGTCCTTGTGTTCTTTTACGTAGTCCAGCAGGCAGCCGTAGGGCATGAGCTGGGTTATCAGCTGCACTGTGGAGGTCAGGCAGATTCCCAGCAGCCGGCAGACATGAGGATTGTTAACGCTGGCCATCACATAGGCCTCCTGCATTGAAGGCGGAGAGGGAGGGATTTTACAAAAAATGATACTGATAAAGCAAATGCACCTCTCTCATGAAAAATAATAATGTGCATAAGGTGTTTATTTGCCTCTTGACAATGCTTATTTTAACTGTAAAATTAAGAAGTGTGTCTTAGGAGCACATCATTTCTAATATTACTTGAGGCTTTCTTTGAGGATAGAGATACACTGTCACAAACAGCAAGAAATAAATGGAGGAGGGCTAACTTATCCTGTAGAATTTTCTAGACAGTTTACTCCAGCAAGTCTATCAATAATGGTTTGATTGTGAAGCCACCGCAGTCACAGCAGGCAGAATGAGTTTGGTTTTGGCTCACGTTGTTTCTTAATCCAATTTCAAACAGTTTTTGAGTTCTTGTCAAATTCAGAATACACATTTCAAATTAGAACAAGGTTGTGGTGTCTTCTTCAGTTGCAACACACTATGTGCTAAGTCTCCTTTGCCAGTTAAAAAAAAATACACTAGCGTCTTTTTCACGACATCACTTGGACGCAAGTCTTTTTTTCTTGAAACAATTCCAGCACTTTGTGAAGTGTGTATATGCAAAGGTATATCAAGGGCACTGAAACAACCCATTACTTTACAGATCACAACACTTAACATACAGTACTGTATGCTGAAAATGTGTCCTGCCCGTAAAAGCACTCAGTGACCTCAATATGCACAATGACCTGCCAATTAAATGGCCAGCTATGCAGCTTCTTAAGATTAAGCCCCTGGACACAAGAAGAGTTCAAAATGATGTTTTCCTGTACATCCTGCATTCTAATACATTGTGCATTCCTCTTGCAGAGACAGATTTTAGTCATCTCCTCCAGGACTACATGACCTCAGAGGCTGATTCTTTTTGGCGCCACACAAACGTTCCGCCATACAAACTGTGCACATCCCACAGACTAAAACAACCCCGTGAGTTGTGTCTCTTTAATGTCTAACAGCTGAACTGATTCCAGCTGAAGCAGACATTACAACAGACATTGAAAACACAAATTATTGATAAAGAGTCCATGTTTCGAAAACCTTTTAGCACAAGAGATTATCCAGGCGAAAAAGATTTACACCCCACTACAAACAGAGCAGTTAAGAACAGTCCAAAATATATTCCAGTATATACAGTACATAACAGGAAAATGCAAATAAATAAATGAACTAAAGAACGGAAATAAAGTTAATTTCATTTTATGTTTAGAGTATATTACACACTAGCATACTCTTGTGCTTCTGTGACTATTTCACGTGTGACGGAAACAACACTCACATCCAAGATCTCTTTGTTGGCTTTTGGAGATGTTGCTTCTCTCAAGACTTTAATGGCAACAGGAATCTTCACATCTTCTCCTTCGGGGATCCACAAACCCTGCGTGAAGCACATTTGGCACAAGCACATTTGAATAATACATTTCAACATTTGTTTTATTTGAATTTAAGACACTAATGTCAAATAAACACTTAGTTTTTTCCAAAAAAAGGACAAAAGCCAAATCCCTGCTTTTCTTATGAAGTTTTAAAAATGTTTTCTGTTACATCCTACCAAAAATGGAAATTTGTCAATTTATATATTTTTTCTTCTTTGGTCTCATATCCTTTGTCACTTTAACAACATACTAATTTGTGTGTCTTAGCTCTAGATGGTCTGCAAGTCATATATACTGTATGTACAGTATCTACTGTATCTCCGAAAGTCTGCAGGGAGAGGATTCGTCCCAAAAGATAATTTTCTGGTCTGGAATTCAGACAACAGGGGTCAATAAGAAGTAATGTAAACCAAAGAAAAAAGATCATTTGATCTGATTTTAACATCATAATAGCTTTGCAAGTGTTTACCTTGTACACAGTACCAAAGGCCCCAGAGCCAAGGACCTGTATCTTCTTAAACTCAGTCTCTTTCAAGATCCGCAGCAGGGCCTGGTTGGGTGCTTCACCACTGGGTGTCAGAGGCTCCACCAGCTGAAAAGAGAAGACACGGATGTCACCAGACGTGCACATGAGCTGGAGTGAGCTCTGACGTCAGAATGATTGGTGGCAGAAAGAGGTGAAAAAACGAACATCTAGCTTTCTGTCACATAATTTAATTCTGAAATACATCCAAAGGGCATCCATCTATCCTTATAGTAAAAATAAATACAACACTCCCACACACCTTTTACACTGGTGAACCATCAGCATTCACTGCTAACTACAAGTACATTATAATACCTGTAGTCTTGCAATCATTTTCCCTGCACAGTGGATAGATACTTTGTCTACTGCTGTGGAAATGTGTCTTTGGCTTCTCCCACAGAAGTACAAAACACACAAGCAAAACATAAGAGTCACATAAAATCACAACAGCAGCATGTGATACATAAATAGATGGATAAATAGTTAAAGGGGGGAATATATTTACATGCCTTCATTGAGTAGTTTTATTGCAGAGGGACAAGGGACTCTAATAAATGTTTTTATTTTAATTTGGTACCCTATACAGTCTTCCAATTATGAATTGGAATGGAGTGGGAATGTGGAATCACCTGTGACTCCTTGCCATTGTGAGAACTATATTATGATAAGTTGCAGAGCTAGGGCTACTGTTTCCCAATTATTTATGGCCAGCAGCCATATAACTCTGCAACTTACAACTGACAACCCACTGAAGCTAAGCAGGTGTGAGCCTGGTCAGTACCTGGATGGGAGACCTCCTGGGAAAAACTAAGGTTGCTGCTGGAAGAGGTGTTAGTGGGGCCAGCAGGGGGCGCTCACCCTGCGGTCCATGTGGGTCCTAATGCCGCAGTATAGTGACGGGGACACTATACTGTAAACAGGCGCCATAAAACCGAGGTCCAGACTCTCTGTGGTCATTAAAAAATAAAAATCCCAGGGCGTTTCTCGAAAAGAGTAGGGGTGTAACCCCGGCATCCTGGCCAAATTTCCCATCAAGGCCTCCTAATAATCCCCACCTATGAACTGGCTTCATTACTCCACTTTCCTCCCCACTGATAGCTGATGTGTAGTGAGCGTTCTGGCGCACTATGCCATCGCATCATCCAGGTGGGGCTGCACATTGGTGGTGTTGGAGGGGAGTCCCCATTACTTGTAAGGCACTTTGAGTGGAGTGTCCAGAAAAGCGCTATATAAGTGTTATTATTATTATTATTTTTCCTGTAATTCTCACAATCCTGGAAAGTTTGGTCTTGTTTTTCAACCCCATGTTTTCATACCAAACTGTCATGTTAAAGGCCAGGATGCTCTCAACAAGGCTTTTATATGCCTTCTCTAGGGCGTTTTCACTAACATTAAAGTTCTTGAATCTTTAAATTAAATACGGCCTTTGATTTGATTTCTTAAATATGTTGTCTATATTCTCAGCGTAACTCAGCCTCTGATCAATGTTCGAACCTCTCTTTCTTGTAGTAGCCTGCGAAGAGTCCTCTTCCTCTTGATGTAACGTCTGCGCATCAAGATGAATATTGCCAGGGCAATGATGACAGTCACCAACAAGCCTCCAACCACCCCGGCAGCAATCGAAGACAACTGAGAGCTAGGAGATCAAACAAGGCATTTGAATGACCACTGTGACCTCAGCAGAGAAAAAAATATTGTATACTTCGGAAATTAGGCAGCTCTGAAAGAAAGAGTGAAATTAATTGAGTAATCCCCATAACTTTCAGAATATCTTTATTTTAGACATAGAGGAGCACAGAGTATACACATTCACATAAAGCCAAGACGTGGCTTTCTTATGAAAGGCTTTTTCTTACTGTTACAATGCATTTTCAATTTGTCATGAGCAACTGCCTGATTAAGGGTTATATTTGAAATAATCACCTTCAGTCAACAGAAATATACTGGTTATCATTGCTTCCCACATTGCTGTGTATAGTTGTGGATGTTTACACAATTTACAATTTACACAATTTTTGTGCAATTGTTGTGCATACAAAAATAAATTAAATTCATTCTTTCTTAGTCTGTTGTATATTGAATACAGCTGGCAGCACAGCCCAGATATGCAGAGATAGCAAAATTTAGAGGCTATTTAAATTAACTTAACAACAGAATCTAATGTCCTAGCGATTTAAATTGAAATCCATTGCAGCATTGTACACACAACGTGCAATTAATGGCTAACATACAAATTTGAAATGCATCATGTTATTGTATTTGAATGTGAACAGGAAAGTCTTACGTCTGATGATCACAGCCAGCCAGACCAGGTCCTGTACACCTGTAGATCAGAAGGAAACATTCATCATTGAGCTGCTCCTTTTCACTTTTCTAAACACAAATGAATTATGAACCGTTTGTTGAAAGGAGTGTGATCCTCACCAAAGGACATCATCCCCAAATAAGAGAATGCACTGTTAAAGCTCCAACAACGTGGCATAGCTACAGTAACAACACCTGGAGAATTTAACTGTAGAGATGGGACTTGAAGGTCCCAAAACAAACATTCAGGCAGACTAAATGTTGAATCAAATAAGAGGCAAAGCATATCTAGTGAATTGCAGCTGCAGTGCTTATCCCTGGCAAATCTGGATTTCGGTTCCAACATAAGCCCTCTGTTATGTAATTGCCTAATCATTTGCTCAACAGGACAATATGTACACTGCTCATATTTTTAATTGGCTTCTTCGATATGTGCTTCATTGAATGTATATACCAAACTGAGGAGTGATAGGATATTCCTGCTTGGAAAAATGCCATTCTGAAATGGTTATATTCTGTGTTTTTTTTGCTTTGTAATTTTGTAGATAACTGTCTGTTTAAACTCTGGCTTGTTCACTTGACTCGGGTGTTACTGCCCTATGATATTTAAAGTATAGCTTTTGTAAGTGTTAAATTTAGGTAACTCTTGATTTAATGTTGTGGTGTGTCACAGGAAAAACAGAGAAATCCTCATGTACTTGATCGATGCAGTGGATCACCCATCGAACATACTTACCCCTGAGTACAGTTGGGATGGCACAGCTGACAGACCTTCGTCTCATCTGCATATTTCCAAATGAAGGTATCATTCTCTCCTGGGATCCCAGAGGGGCATTTGTGTACACAGTGGGGGCCATCTTTGAAATGGGCACATTCGGCGCACTTGTCCGGACCCTCAAGGAAGAAAGTATATTTTTTCTCTTTTTTCCCCCAAATACACACACACAAAAACTGAAATACACCCCACATGTCATGATGCTGTTAAATGTTGATTGTTTTAATCGTTTTATCTTATAATTGTCACAAGACTATTACAGCTGCTTCATTCTAGAGACACTAAAGCCAATTTAGAGAAGACACTGGAGTGCATTAAACTTGAGCAAAAATTATTTTCTCTATCTGTTCCTTTTTCTAAACGATGAGTTAAAAAAAATCCCCCTGTCTACAATGAAGCAGAGCAGAGCTCTTTGTAGAAGATTAGAGACATTTCTTGGAAGCAGAGATCTAGAGGTTAGTCTTCTGAAACAATAGCTTTTTTGTTGTTTTGTTTCTTTCCTCTGTCCACTGCATTTATTTTACAGCACTAACAATTACATTTAATGGTAGGTTAAAGACATGAGTCTTGAATGTGTATTTTTACATGTTATTTTGTAAGCTACCTTGCTTCTTGTATTTCTGTGAAAATAACCATCTTCTTTCAATGAGATTTTTGGACAGTTTGTCAAACACTAGACAATCAGGCCTGAGCAGTATAGTACTCCAAAACCTTTCAGTATAATGTAGATGTATGTGTTCTCCAAAAAGCATTTTGTTAATTTATTTATAAACATAAATTCCTTATACTGTAAGTCCCTTCAATGCAGAATAAATGTATCGAGAGACATAGAAATGTATATTTTACATTGTACAAACATAAAAAGATAAATTCAGTTTATACTTATGTCTCATAAAGCTTGTGCACACTATGCTTTAACCATTTTCACTTTGCCAGAGAAGATTCTGGAGACAATGAACATACCGATCCAGTGCAGGTCTGGGTTCCATTCTGTGGCATGCACTCCGGGTCACACTCAATACACTTTTTGTCCATTATAAATTCTCTCGGCAACCTGAGGAAAGGAGAAAATAATCAATGCTTGCAATCAAGTTCACTTCCTGGACCCTCTCACTGCACAAAATAAGAATCCTGACTTTGAGGCATAGCTGAGCTGCTGCGTTGCCCGAAGGAGTCTGACAGAAACTGCAACTGTGTGCATGCAGCCGGACACTCAGGTACGTCTGCACGGATTGGCGCGTCAGTGGGTTAAATTGTGCAGTTGTTGTCAAATCCAAAAAGAGAAATTGCAAGAGTCACAAATATTAGTAATGCTTTATTAGTATTGGCGAAAGAGTGAGAAAACTTCACTAACTCCTTCTGCTGTTCTCTTTCTGAGATTACTCTTCTATGTACAGTATGTACTATAATACTGAGTTACAGGCAGAGCCACAGAACATGGTGTTATGTCACTTCTGCCTTAGTGGCTGTTGGGTCTTATGTAAACCAAAAGGTTCCCAGGTAACTTTTGATACATTATGCCCCTTTAAAAAGTTTATTTTTCCTCCCTTTGGGATTTTTTATGACACTTTTAAATTATTTAATTGTTTGACTGTAAGAATAGAAAAAAACAAGGACTGTGTCAATGTTACTGACTACAATACTTTGATGAAAAGCAGCACTGAAGGAGCTAAGCGAAAAACAGGAAAATATTTTTCTTCTCATATGTTTATGTTCCGTAATATCAACCAGATAATTTAGTGAACAAAAGGTTGTGAGTGTGTATGTGTGTCACTCTAATTTGCTTAAATGTTTTTCTTTTAAGTCATAGATACACTTAAAAAAGACTTAAGAAGTTAAAGGTTCATTTTTACATTATTTAATACAGCTAAAAGTGTAATTTGTAAATCCGAAATGCACTGTGGCTTGCAGGACTATGGCACACGTTAAGGACTCCTGTCATCTGACCTACTGACTAATGGCATTTCTGATAGAAGTGCCTTCACTCTAATTGCCAGCAGGAGTCAGAGGGGTTAAGAACAGAGTCAGTAAACCAAACTTAATTTTGAAGCACTCCTTCAAATTTCAAATGTCCAACTTTATAAATATACACTACAAATGCAGGAAGGTTCCACAGAGACATGTAATGAATGGCATTCCTTTGTTTCAGAAAGTGAAACAGAACAGAGAATTTCAAAAGTACTGTCATTGTCAATATAAATGTTTTTTAATACTTTTCAGCATGGTGATAGCCTCTGCTTCGTCATTTGCAGCAGATACAGCTCCCTACTTGAACCTCTGTTAGAAATAATGAGCTAAATGAAAGAAGGCTATGATGGTTTAATCCATACTGAACTGTTCCAAGGAACATAATGTTCACAACTCAAACAGCAGGACTAAAGGCAAAGTCTAAACATTTTTCTAAGGCATTGTTTTCAGTAAGGAGAGTTAGAAATTCTGTTGGAAAATACATTACTCTTGGCAGAAGTGGAAACACACGCTGCTTATACTATTTTCCCAAGTCCTGACTGTTACAGAAGAAATGTGTTTCTAATTAACTGGCTGTGCGGAGGATCCTCTCAGAATATAAATTGAAGCTGAAATGAACCAACAGACCAAACACTCTGAAAGACTTCAATAACAGGTCTAGACTTGCTGTGTATAAAGATAAACATTAATGACAGATATTGTTTTTAAAAATCATGGCTCTGTTCTGATAAATAAAAACAAATCTCAGTATTGCAATGCTCTGGTTTGAGCATTCCTGCAAAAGTCAACATTTTATTACTGTACATTGCAAGTGTTACCATCTTGTAGCCTGATCTTGATCTCTGAAGCTAAGCAAGACTGAGCCTGGTCTTTTAAGGAAATTCAGGTTGATGCAGTAAGTGGTGCTGGCAGACCAGAAGGCAGCACATTTCCATTTGGACAAAAGGAGATGTAGTCCTTCAGATGAAATCTTAAATGCAGGTTCTAACTACTTGTTCGTTCAAGAGCCCATGACAGTTTGTGAAATAGTAGGGATGTTAATGTGACAATTGCAGATCCACACAGGCTCGTGCCTTCCCGCCAGGCTCGTGCCTGTTCTGTCCCGCAGCACCTGGGGCGCGAGCTAAAGGAGACCTCCCTCAGCCCAGGCTGCTGAGGTCCCTGCTACGTGCAGTGAGGGCGATGACGTCACCGTATCTGAACTAGCAGCACTACATTAATTTTGGTGTCCTGACTAAACTCCACCATAGGCTTATACAGTACAACCTTACCTACATAAAAATTTAATCAACAAAGCAATTTCTCACTTCACTGTGTAATATGTTGCTTAGTGTGTGGGTTGCTGGTACATAATGGCTACAGTGTGTAACCCAGATGGATTCTGTACTTTAGAACCCTGGGTTCAGGTCCTTTTCCATTAATGTATAAAGAATTTTACTACCCTTTGAAATGAAAAGCTCCATATACAGTAAACGCAAGGAAATATGATTATTTCACCAAAATGTTCTCAAAATGATTTCCTTCAAAGCTGGCTGTTATATCCATGGATAATGCCTTTGTCAATGAAAGCAAAACACTTCGAGATGATTGCTTTTAAAGAAGCTACATAAAATAATTCTTTTTTTTTTTCGAAAGTATGGTTAGTACCCTCCAATATGCACACTACATTTCCATATGGCGGAAAAGTGTTCCCAGGATTAGAGTTGAGATCAGCCTTAGTTTATTAAGGTTTATTAGTGTAAAATAGTATACACCTGGTGTAAAAGGTTGAGAACCCTTGGAACAGTAAATGCTGAGACAGAACCTGTAGGCACCACTCACCCCTCCAGCACGTTGCAGGCGTTCACACACTGCTGCTGCCTCATGAAGTGCTGACAGGAAAAGCACATGGAAGGACCAGGCCCCCAGCAACCTTCGCTAGTACACAGCTCATCACATGTCTGTGTCAGGGCACCTAAACCGAAAATAAAGACAAGTGGTGAATTAAGACACAAGACACAGCTGGTTAAGTTACAGCTTGAACAGTACATGGGTTTGGTTTTTAAACAGCATTGATTGGCAGTTAAAATACAGCAGGCTTTCTTTATGCTCATACAGGGCCTTCATACTCTCATTGCTTCATTTTTGGTCTGTACTAAGAAAATTATACACCCGAGAATCTGTAAAGGCTCTTTTTCATAAGTTTGAGAGGCCATTAGTAAAACAAATGCTTGTGACTATAAAACACACTCTCCTGTCAGCCTTTTTTTTCCAGAAGATTAATTTCGGCACACAAGATCATTATTTTTCTCATTCAAACCCCACTAGGAGATTACACCCGATCAGAGACCTCCAACAGTCAATTCATATAAAAACATACACCGCTTTTGGATTCCTGACATATGACAGTTTGTTTTCATTTTTTATATGGAAAAAATTTAACACATTGGAAAAACAATACAAAATACAGAGGTTCTACATTTTTTCCCATTTTCCTCCATTCCTCATACTCCCCCTGGTTCCCAAGATTAGAGTTCCTTAACCAGTGCCATGGGCCTGAGCAATAGACCGCTCTATGAGAACACAAGAAGTCTACCAGATTTCAGCAGGGATCATTCCCTCTTTTGACTGCAGTATTGCCAGCCAGCCACACACTTTTCTGTAGTTTTGCGAGAAAGAAGGTAAAGTGGAACAAACAAATATTGCACTTATCCACCGCTTCAATGTTACAACTTAACAACACTGTGGTAGATATTAAAGTAGCAGCTAAGGCAACTGATTTCCTTCCCAGGAATAACACTCACAAGCACTTACTGTACCATAAAACAGGACAAAGAAATCAACTGGTGTCGGTTATCAAATGACAGGGCAAACACCCAACAAAATATCATAAAACAGAACAAGCCTCAGAGAGCTGCAGGCAACAAGACAAACAGATCAAACTCTGTTTCATATCAAAGGAAAGGACCAGAAGTAATTACATATCAAAGAACAGGGCAAGCACACAGATTGTGAAACAAACTTCTTTCTGGTCATACAGTATATAAGAGTTGGGAACCCCTTGCTTTTAATTTTTATAACCAAAAAAATCAAATCAAATCAAATCAAATCAAAGTTTATATATCAAATGAACAACAATATAGCATGCAACAGTAGAAGCTGGAAATTAAATGTCTTTAAAGTTGCAACAGGTGCATTTCTTTTGATGTACTGAAGCCTGAACAGCTGAGACAAGTGCTATCCCATATTTTCATTTTGTATTAGGAACCGAGCACAGTTGATTAGTTTGAGATTTTCTATAGGTTTAACATGTGGATGCTTCTTTATCACTTTGACAACTTTTCAGGATTTCTGGACAGATTTTCTGAAACATCATTGAGGTTTTCAGCCATCCAATCAATCATTTCTTCACACGGGCATGAAGGTGAACAGAATTGAAGATTTCACAGATTTCAGCTTTAATTAATTAATTTCAATGCTCAAGATTGAATTTTGTTTCAGTGAATTACTGAACAAGACTGTACTCAAACAGTGAAAAGGCATTCGCTCAGAGTGGAGGCTGAGTGCTTTCAGCCAGTGCTAACTCTCCTGTATGGCACTGTGAAGCTCTCAGCATGTTAAATTAAGAGTGAATCTGACAGGCAGGCATGTCTGAGGAGTGTTTACACATCCTAATGTTTCCCTGCGTGGTACACAGGAGATGCAGCTGTTGCATTTGATGAACCGATTATTGACTGGCAATTCAAATGTGAGTGAGGACTGCAAAAATTTGCGTTTCAAACTGATAAAAAAGAAAATAATGGTTATCATCTTGCTGTGTTAAGAGACAACAGCCCAGAATAGGAAGAGCAAACTGGATACATATTCCAGACCTAACTAACAGCATTTTTTTTATTTAAAAAATGTTTCTTAATAAAAGGTAGACTGGAGTTGTTACCAGTTAACTCAGACGTTAATTGTATAGATGCTGATTCAGTTTTATTACAAATTCTACAACACTTCAATATAGGTCTCATTTTAGTACACAGAATTGTCTTAGGTTTGGAGGACCAGCAGGTGGCACTCTTCACTTTGGCCCAGAAACGTAATCCTCAGAATGACAACAGGTGACATTGGGGTGCTGTCCTTTACACAAGAAACCCACTTTACAAAACCTTCAGGAATCTGCTCAGTCCCATTCCATTCTGAACATTTGCTAGAAGAGTTGTCTTCAATTATTTTACCAGTATATTATTATATACCTATATACGCTTAATTGGTTTCAAATTAGCAGGTAAAGATACATATCGTATCTTGTGATGATTTAAATAAACTGGGTAGCAATGTGCTTCTGTTGCAGGTGCCAAAGACAAGTAAATCCTTAAATACATGTACTGTGTGTGGCATGTAAGACATTAGGTGGGATAGACATTTCTGTATATACAGTAACATACATTGTTTTATGTATTTCATTTCACATTTATATTAATATTCCATTGGTAATTATGCACTCATCCGGTAGTCTTTCACTCTTTTAAACGCCCTTATTGTTGCAATGTGTGTAGCGCAGTGGTTTAGCATTACTGCCTCATAGTGCTAGTGCACAGGGTTCAAATCTGGACTAGGGGTGCAATCTATGTGGAGTCTGTATGTACGCCCCCTGTTTGCATGAGTTTCCTTCAAGTACTCTGGTTTCCTCTCACAGTTACGACTGACTGGTAGGTTAATTGGCTAGTGGGAAAAATGGGCCACGGTGTCAGTGAGTGTGTGTGTGTTTGTGTCTTTCTGTCCTCACTGAGATGGACAGTTGTCCTGTCCAGGGTGTATCTTGTCTTACGTTTCTTGCTTACTAGGATAGGCTTTTGTTCACTGGTGACTCAAAATGGCATTAAGTGGTTAGGAAATTGATTGACGAATGCTGCAATATCTGTAAAATAAGAATGTGATACATTACATTTTTTACCAGTGTTACTAAATGCAATCTGCAAAGCAATCTCTTGACAGTCATGCAAGGGATGTACTGTAATTATGAATGCTTTAGTTTTTTGTGAAAGGGAGTTACTCAAAATGTAAGTGCATGTGGAAAGCAAAGTTCAAGCTTTATTTTTTTCTTTTGTAGATCCTTATAGTCAGGCCTTTCAATTTTGTATAAGCAGGGGGTTGCTCAGATCACAATTTTAAATTGCTTTTGCATTTAAGAGCTGTTTGATCACTGCTATTTACTGTTGGGCATCACAGACAGCACCTCCAGAAACAGCTGCTTTGGAACAGTATTCTGCTACATAGAAGCAAGTGACAACAGCCAGAAAAAAACCTCTATTATTTTCATCAAGGGATATTCAAGTGGTTTTAAGGGTTAGGGTTGTATAGGTGTAGAAGGAAAAATGAGAGCAACGTGGTCAATTTAAAACAGCTCTTACAAGGACTTGTACTTTTGTTGTTGAAGTTTTGTCAGGTTATGCAAGCAAAAAATCATCTTGACTACTTTATGTGGAGGAGTAGAAACTTGAGCTACACAAATGTGACCTCTGTTTTTAATTTTAGCCTAATATTATCTACCAATATCACATTTTAAGTATAGTGGAGTATAAATCAGGCACTATTCTACTATGAAAGGCTTGAAAGAGTTTTCATTCACATAGCTTTTCTTCTGGATGCCTATTATTCCTTTCCTAATGTTTGAGATCAGCAGCTCATTGCGATGCTCACTTTAGCTGTATTTATTCTCATAAATTGACATATCAATCTGAAAAGTAAATCAAGTAAATCAACTTACAGTTGTAATGAACGTTCCAAAAGAATACTAATAATAACATATAATGAATTTAGGATAATTAGCTCAATTTGTATGAATACTTAATGCATATGACAAAATATATTTGTAGGTCATACTGTAAGTCTATACTGTATTTATCTATATTGGAAACCTCTGGTAGTTTTGTTGTTAATGATACTTCTTACAAGGCAATTGTATATGTGACTGCTTTTTTACCTATTGACCACTGTACCATCTGTACCATTTTCCTTACAATAGGGACTGCCGCCATGTTTCAGTAGTCTGCTGACTTGCAGCAGGTATCATTTTACAATACTTACTGCACTCAGTGGGATCAGCGTTTTCGGAAACCCGTGCGTTTTGCTTTTCCAGCTTGAAGAGCCTCTTCCACTGATCCGCATTGGTGTAACACAGGTGGGGATTTCCCCTGATGACCACGTCCCCATCGCTGATCTCCTTTAGGGAGCGCAGCCCCAGAGATGTGATGTCAATGTTCACAGCTGCCACACTCACCGTGCCACTGTGGTGACAAGGAAAAAGGGTGGAAGAGGACAAGTCAGATTTTCAGTCTGGTGAAAGTCGATGGACCTCCTGTGACCAGAATTCCAAGTTAGGTTCAGTAACAGCACCTGCCCTGTGTAATGCATAACCTCTACACTTTTTACATGGCTCAAAGTTATTCTATATCTCACTGTTTTTTATATTTCATTACCAGTGTCTGTCGAGAATGTTACAATATGTGAAGTTGTGTTGGGTGTTGGTTTGTATTGTATGTCTTTTAATTGTACGAGCTCACCAACCAAATTCCATGCAACTACAGTAGTTGTTATGGGAATAAAGTATTGAACTTGAATTAGTCTCTAGCAATGACTCTCAAAGGCTCACAATGCACATTTTCATTTTAACTTTCTTTTTAAATAAAAATCATGTTTTATTTCATTTGAAACATGTATCCATTTTTTAGTCTTTTTTTTCATTACAGGGTAAACATTATTGGATAGTAATAAAGAATAAAAGCCCAAACAAAGGAACCTTTATTCAACGTTTCCTCGCTTTCACACTGTGTATTTGTTAAATGTTAGGGAAAAAAGCAAATATTTCTTTATTAACACCTCTGATTAGACAGGGACTCCCATAGGTGTGGAACAGAATGGTATCATGTCTGTGCATGTTTTGGTCACATCCCTCTGAAGATCTCCTCTGTGCTTCCCAGGTACAGAGTAAGCCTCAATTGTAACTTATCAACTTACTGCTGTTTTGTCCTTCCACGAATGATTTCCAGGTTTTCAAGTGGACTGAGAGAAGTCATGTTTTCAGGCCAGGCCTGGATCAGCAAGAAACCTTTCAGATGAGAAATAAATAAACTGAAGGAAAAGTGCTCTAATTTCTCCCAATACAAATAAATAAATAAATAAAAAAAACTCAACACAAATTAGTTCCACTCCCTTAATTACATTACAATTTAAAGCAAGGTAGCTAAACAGCACTTTGGCTAATGTAGTATTGGCTTAAGGTGTATTACAGTAAAAACTGGGGATGGTGATTATAAGCACAAGTGAGGTAAAATGAATAAATGTGAGGAAGAAGTGTTGGCACCCTTTGGCATCAGGTGTTTCCCTCCATTTATCTGACTACATTCCTTATAGAATACCAGTGACTTTGTCCTTTAGATAAATGTTTTAGAATTAAAATAGCAACAGAAAAAAAAACACAACATGAGCTAGGCAATAGGTAATGATACTGAATTATTTGAGTGTCTCTCTGCAATCACCTGTATCATTGCTTTTGTTCCTATCTTAAATATTGTGTTTCCTTGTGTCACTGTAACCGGTGGCTGATGTGTTTACTTCAGTGACATACTGTACTGCAACTGACAAATGAATCTCTGAGTGCATTGAGTCTTTTATGGTGACATCGCCTTGGCTGGGTCTGTCAAGAGTGTTCACATCAACCACACTAGGAGATCAGTCATTTGACACATTGGAACTAATGCTCAGGTTTCACAAGGCTGTGTGTGTCAGGAATGCGAATCCAGGATCAAATCACGTAGGCTACTAACAGAAAGAAAGTGTGCTCACATGCATGAGTATTGGACTTTGGTGAATTAACTTGTACAAAGTACAGTGGGTTAGTTGGGCTAGTTTTGAAGTGACACAGTAAAACTCAAATTGCCACAGGAAGAAAATGTTAATGGAACAAAATTTTGTGCAAGAGAACAATAGTAACACATTAGAAAAAGAATATACAAAATAAGGGTGATTTAATTGTTTTTATTCTCATTAAAACAGGGCGTAATTTACAGAGATATCCCTATAGGTTTTCTCTCCCTCTCTGTAATAAAAGTGATCTCCAATTTTTACCTTCTTATATTGCTCTCTCAATTAACAGATTTCTGGTATTTGTGTGAATAATTAGTCACTTGGGTGGAACATTAATGCAACAGTTAGCATTGCTGCCTCGCACTAGGGTGCTATCTGTTTGGAGTTTGTACTGTATGTTCTTCCCATGTTCATATGGACTTCCATCGGGTGCTCCGGTTTGCTCCCATAGTCCAAAAACATACTGGTAGGTCAATTGGCTTCTGGTAAATTGGCCCTGGTGTGAGCGTGTGCCTGTCTGTGTCTGTGTGTGCCATGTGATGGACTGGCATTCCCATCCAGGGTTTATCCTGCCATGCACCCGTTACTTGCTGACATAGACTGCGACCCTGAAGTGGATAAAATGGTTAGGTAATGGATGGATAATCAGTCACTGAACATACCAGTTATTTCTTTCACTGTCTTAAACACATCCAGCTTGGATGGATCCAGAACAGGGGTTTTCGTGTAGCTGTCACTGAAAAAATCCAAGAAAAGCAAGGCAAGTGGCAATGATAAATTTGTCTATCAAAAACACTTAACGTTTATATTTTAACATTAGACCAGTTCTGCTAGATGTAACCTTAGTGCTAAAAACGTGCAGAACTCTTAAAAAAGAAGCAGATTGTTATGAAATGCATCTTAAATGCATAGGTATAAGAGATTGTATGAGGTGTATTTAATACGACTTGGTAGTTCCTTTTTCTTTCTGGTTGCTTTTTTTCCTATACCTCATTTACTGTACATGCACTTTTTTTTGGCATTGTGGTGACACATCATTCTCATTTTTTTTTTATTTTCAGCAATGAGAAATCTTTCTAGGAAATATTACATAATACATATAGGTAATATTACAATGACAAAACTAAATGTAGAAAACAAGGATCAATGCAGATACAACAGCAGTAAAAATATCCAGGACACATCCAGGAAACACAAAAGAATCAAAACAACAGTTCTCAGATTAATGTAGATGATGTATGGGGTATAATCACTGCACGGTTAAAAATTGGCTTAATTTAACCAAATGGTATTTTGGTAAAGATTCAATAAAACGTTTCCACAGTCTCTCTGTACTACACAAGGCTTACCCACGAAAAGCCACGGGCAGAATAGAAACATCTCCGTTGATTTTAGTGCAGTTTCTGAAGGAATCGATGTTGGAAGCATTGATAGATAGAACGTTGACAAGGTTTCCCATTCCTAATCCATTGCAAGCTACACGAAAGAAATAAAAAAGCAGATATAAAATCTAATGACAGACTGTCCTATTATCTCATGTCAATGTTTCCAACCGCAGTCCTGAAGACTACCTGTCTCTTCTAATTTTTCATTCCAACTAAGTTGTCAGTTACTTAATTAAGCACCTACCTGAACTGTGGGCACATTTCCCAGCTGAAACCAATCAAATTGTTCTAGCAGATTCAATGATCGTTTCAAACCTAATTAAGGGTTCAGCTGAGTAACTCAGAGCTCAGCTGTAACGGAAACCAGACATAACAAGAGTATCTTAAGAACTAGGGATAGGAGCCACTGACTTCACAAAACCCACAAAGTACATAAATATAGAGATGACAACAGTATATGTTACAGTATGTGTGCTGTTTTCTTTTTTAAGGACATTTACTGTATAACACAAAAAGGGTCCAAAATGTAGATTTAAACAAAGCACCAACAGACTATTTTTCATATACTGTATTTCCACATGCTTAGTCATTTCATTCCTAAATGACAGCATTTTCTGGGACAAGCTACTCAGCCCAGTCCCTTAGTTTATTGCTGAGTGTTGCTGTATTCTCATTCTTTGGGCAGCTGAACAGAATAATGACTGTGACTACCTTTGGGACATGGTCCTTCACACTTCTTGCATTTGCGGACCCCATTTTCATCAACTTCATGGGTGTTGGCTGTGCATGTTCTCACACATGAGCCATGATCAGTCACCACATAGTTATCTGAAATTAACCAGAAAAAAAACATCACATACAAAGAAATACAATAGTGCAGTTCAATATTGAAAAATAACCAAATGTTGCTTTAATACACTTCAGTGTTTTCTATGGTTTTGAACTGGTGATAAATATGGTAACTCTCAACAAACTGTAGCTTATTTTTCCAAGAAAATGAAAAAGGGCTATTTACTTCCACACCCACATTTCTCTCATGCACGTTTTCCAACCTCAGCTCTGTGTTGACATAGAAAAGTTTTAAAATTCTTCCTATATTAATTCTATATTAATTCTGATTAAATTCAAGTTAAGGAACGATAGCTGTGTGCTGCACCCCACTTAACATCCAGTATAAACCCAGGGTTAACATCCAGTATAAAAGAGGGATACAACCTAATTTATTTTGGCTTCCTTTGTTGTTAACCTCCTAATACTCTGCCTTTCTCCAAAAATTTATTTTAGTCACTCTGTACAGCCCTGTACATTAATCTCTTTCTTTTCACAGTTGACACACATGGGGTGTCTTTCTTTATCTAGTGGGCCAGCATGAGGGACCTCAAACCAAACCAGTAAACAGGCAAAATGCACGTGAACTAAACAACATTTTCCTCTCTTTACATCATTTTATGTGCTTGACCCAGGCTTCTGAACTCTACTCAACTCAAATTACTCACAACATCAAAACCCCTCCAGTTTCCTGAAGTCCTCCCCCCATATTCTCCCAAAGATAACGTCCCATTCCGTCGGACATATGCCTTCAGCAGTTTTGTAGGCAAACAAACAGGGCTTTCAAATATATTTTCCTAATTCTAGGAGGTAACTGCGTGTCTGCGTGTCAATGTTCAGGTAAAGAACACAATAATAAAGGGAGCCTTACGAGGACAGCTCTTCACACAGGTAGCTCCAAAGCTGTATTTCCCATCTGGGTTCATTTCCAGCTGGTGAGTGTTGGGGTTGTAAAGCATCAGCTGAGGACACACCTGCTTGCATGTTCCTTCGTCCTGGAAGTCCCGACAGGCCTGTTGATAAGACAAGCTTCTTAATAAGGTAGCGTTCTCTAGAAACTAGACAAACAGACATTCCTTGGAAGACAACAATACATTTTTATTATCTCTAACACTAATTGTGTCACTCACCAGCTGTAAAGAAAGGGAGTGAAGCAATTTACAGTAAGTTTACAGGAAAGCTTACAGTCAGATCTTGAAATCATTTCTTGAATGGTTCATGATTAACTGAATGATTCACTGTCTACAAAACAAAGATAAATGAACTAGAATAAGCCATATTTGGTACATTTCATATCTATCCAAATAAAAGTAGCTGTTAATTATCGGGACAAACACAGCACAAGTCATTTTTTCTCTTTGCTTATTATTCTATTATTTCTTACCAAACAGTCAGTAGATCTGGGTCCTGTGCAGCCAGCAGCACAGTGTTCATTACAGCAATCACTGGGTTTGGGTCCTTTACATCTATGCGAGCACTGCTCCGCGCAGTTCAATTTTGTCACTTTGGAGAAAAAGTAGAAATCAGGTCCCTTCACAAGATACCAAATTGCACCTGATTCTACCCTATACCATGTATAATTCCATATGAATGGAAAAAAAGCCACATTAACAAGAAAGCCAAACCACAACAAAGACTTCAAAAGTCTGATCTGGGCCAGTAGTTCTCAATACAGGATGTTCAGCACTGATCAATAGAAGGGTTCATCCCTTACTGACTGAACCAAAAGCCTGCAGGTGCCTTTGACATCAGGAGCTGAGAGAGCCCAGGCTACAGGGCCAACTGGGTGCCACCACTTGCACACTTCCAGTCCCAAGTGGCTAATGATCTGATTCAGGTAGAACGAGGAATTATCTGAAAACACGTGGTGTGATTTGGAAGAAAACTGAAAATGAAACTGAATTTGTCTTAGGAGAGACAGACTTTGGTATTAGCATGATTTCCTCCTGAGCCAGCTGTTTACAATCTGTTTTGGTGACCTACTGTACTGCATAAATACTGAAACCTGGAACTTACAAGTTTGACAGTTACTGGGACCTGGTGCCCAACAGGATCCATTGAAACAGTTGGGATCACATTTTTTGCCTGAAAAATAGAATTTTGTTTTTGTTACTAAGTATGAAATACCAAATGAATGTTCATGATATCCAGTGTACATAATTTATATAATGGAGGAATATCTTTTGATTTGCTCCATTGTCCTAATTCAGATATTTTAATAACCAGTTGGTGCATCAGCAGTGATTATTAACAAATAATGCATCTTTTATTTCTCAAAGGCATCTTCAGTGTATGATTACAGTACATCTTTAAGATGATCAAAATATCTTAAAAAGCAATTGTAAATACAAGTATATATGGCCTGGTACAAAAACATGTAAATACACCCCCATAAGGTATAGTGGGTGCAAAGGCATTCAATGCTGGCTGATTTGTTTTCTTAAATAAATAATAATGAAGTACATTTTTTGTCTATTTGACAAATTAGGTTAGTTTTATCTGCTATTAGGACTTGGTAAAGACTAACTGAAGGTCAAATATGTCTAAATGCAATAAATCATAAAATCATAAAGTGGTGTACTTACAGTACTTTACCACTCTACCACACTGCATTAACATACAGTATCTACAGTATGTTATCTTATCACAGTTTTCTCATTTGTTGTCAGTAGCAAAGTGTTTACAGGTCTTGTTGAATGCACTGTTGAATAGACATTTCTGTTACAATATTGTAAATATCATAATGTCTTGTTATGCCTCTTCTGTAAGGACATCAGGCAGAAGAAATGTTGGCTTTGTATCCACAGTACTTACAGTTCAAGGTGTTGTTTGCAAAGATCAGGAACATTTCTGGGTTCTTGCTTTTGTCCACAATATCGTACCACTGAATGGTCTCAGCATTACAAAGAAATGGGTTGCCGGTGAACTTCACACCTCCTTTAAGGATTTCTGCAAAAGAAGTGGGAAAACTATTAATACAGCAGTGCCTCTTGGCAAGAGCCACACACCCTGTAATAATGGATTTTGAACAGTGGTAAAAGGCTGTTACCAAACAGCCAGGGCTCAATTGCCCCCTTTCAATTTATAAAATATACTGATGCATCCTCTTTCCAGGTAGATTCGCATACAAAGTGCACATGTCTTGCAGCCTGAGCACAGTTCTGATTTCTTCCTATGGGAAATTTGAAGAAAAACACTCCATGTAATTCAGTTGGTATGGAGAAGGCAGATGGCTACCAGGTATCATAGCAAAATCATGTTTTTATAATGTCCATAATGTGCACCACAGGACACAAAGCAAAGAAAAAGAAACTGGCATTTATACAGAAGCTTGAAAGTTTTAACTTTTTATCACACCAGGTTCACTGTGCACAAGATACTATTACTGTAATCAATCAGCATGTCAAATTATCAAGTCAATCACATATGCCTGAAAAGGAGACATAGAGCTCAGAGAAAATGTTTGTGAACCTTCTAGGTTGGTCCATATTCTTGAATATGTTAGACCTTTAAATATACTGTAATTAGATCTTCATAAACGTATTTATGAAAGATGAGGATGACTTGATGATTGAACATCTAAAATTGAAAATTAAGATATATTTGTTTATTTAATTAACAAAATGATACACAGACTGTTGGGGTCCTTCTGTTGTACACTAAGTACAGGCTTTGATTTTGTCAAAAGTGTAGACTCTCTGCTGTGCCAATGAAAAGTCTCAGTTTTGCAAAAGAGCCCCTGGATGTTCCACAAGACTACTTACTGGAAGAATGGTCTCTGAATAGTTAATGTCTCAGTCTCTTGAACTTTCATTTTAGTCCCGCAACAATGTCAATGTCAGTGACTCACCTGTAAGGCTCTTCAAAGACAATTCTTGCAATCCTACATTTGAGCTCTGGTTCTTGTTCACAGAGCTTTGTTTATCGAAGTTGGACAAAACAGCCAGAGCATAGCTATTTTGATAGAGGATGTGGCCTCTGATGATGCGAAGGTTATCAATGGGGATTCTGGACACCTTGTTGAGAGCAATCAGCACGTAGCCCCCGACTTCACGTATACTCTGTGGAGACACATGAAGAAATTGGCTTTAAGAAAGTATTGGCCGTATTACACAAAAACAAATCTATTCCTTGTAGTTTTTACTACGTATACTGCCACTTACTATATTTCCAGCAGGAATATCATCCTGCAACTCACAACTGGCAACCCACTGAAGCTCAGCAGATGTGAGCCTGGTCAGTACCTGGATGGGAGACCTCCTGGGAAAGCTAAGGTTGCTATTAAAAGAGGTGTTAGTGGGGCCAGTAAGGGGCGCTTACCCTACAGTCTGTGTGGGTCCTAATGCCCCAGTATAGTGATGTAGACACTATACCATAACAAGGCACCGTCTTTAAAATGAGACATAAACCCCGAGGTCCTGACTCTGTGGTCGTTAGTATTCCTAGGGCACTTCTCGGTGTTACCCTGGCATCCTGGCCAAATTTCCCATTGGCCTTTACTAATCATGGCCTCCTAATAATCCCCATCTAAGAATTGGCTTCATCACTCTGTTCTCCTCCCCACTGATAGCTGATGTGTGGTGAGCATACTGGCACACTTTGGATGCTGTTGCATTACCCAAGTAGGTGCTGCAATTGGGAATGGTCCCTATAAAAGCACCCTTGAAAGAACTTTGAGTGGAGTGTCCAGAATAGTGCTATGTAAATGTAAGGAATCGTTATACATATATAGCCCTATAAAAATCTCCCCTCACAAATATATTCATGGTTATTCTTTTTTTTTCCACAAGGTAAAGGTAACTCCCCCAAACTCCCCCATTAGCTTTCTTCATGCAAATGATGCACATGACGTACAAAAAGCAAGGCTACCAGTGTGTTTTTGTCTGCTTTGCTTAACTTTGGGTTACATACACTATATCGCACAAATAGTCCAAAACAGTACTCAAGAGACACTAAATTGTCCTTGTTTTAAAGCCTATCTGGTGCTGCACAGACTTGTGCTGATTCAGTTTTATTGAGCTCTCAATAAGGACAGCAACACACGCAAGGCGTTCCCCAACTCATATACAGTACAGACTGAGAGACAAGAGACACTACAGCACTTCACACTTCTGACAGGAGTTGACTTGACACTTTTAGTGTTTTCTGTTGTTAATGGTTTGTCTTTCTTGTTTATGGCTTCCTCTGTTTATTTTTCCTCCTTTAACACTTGCAGCAGGGCATTTGTTGTTGCAGCTGTTGGTACAAGTCCCCTTTGTTTGTGCTAATAAATATTTTGAGATAGTCTAAGTTAACAGATCTCAGCAATCACTCAAATGACTTCTACAATATAGTTCAGTACTAATATTGTAGTGCTGGATATGTGCGGTATAGATATAGGTCCTACTTCATTTCCCTGTCATTAATTTTTGCAAATTATTTTTATTTACAATGGCAAGATCATATTGTGGGCTACAAGGACTACATGAAATTGTTCTGCATCCTCCTTCCCTGTATTACCTCTTTGCATCTTTATTGATCTGCTAACCAACTAATCATGCTCCCCCATTGCTATTATGACAAAATATAACTTATTCATGTTATTGTTATTGATGTAAATGTTTGGAAAAATAAAGACCTCCTTGTGCTGTTTGTTCATAACAGATGGACACAGACATGGTAGGCAACAGCTACTTACCTTGAGGAAAGACAGGTCATAGTCCTTTTCCACATAGGTTATCTCTAGATTCTCCATAACCACTGTACAGTTAGAGTACATCCTCACAATATTGTTGTAGTGGTCCTGAGAAGTCCCCAGGAGTGTCAACTTGTTGCTTAGTCCTTGACATACTGTTGGAATAAAAAAAGAACAGAAATTCCAATTTGTCAATTTCTATAAATTGATGTATTGGTCAGTAGAAATGATTCTGGAAACATATCAAGTGGCAAAACCTAGCTGACTATCAGCAGATTCTCTCTGTTCTCTCTGTACTCAGCCTCCTGACAGGGCCCAGCAATTATAAAACAATTATTAAATGCTTATGAGCAGAGCTTTTATTATTGGCTGTTTTCAAGGACCTTCCCCCACAATATTATAAAATCTTCATTTAAAATACCAATGCTGTCTAAATGGATGGTAACAAGCACCTGGCAAAACATGCACTGTGCATTAAAGAAGGCTGCCACTAATGCATCCCTGATTTCAGGCTAAATCAAATTACAAATCGCAGCATTCATGGCTTCAAAAAGAATAATATTTATGTGTTATACACAAGCCCCCCGTAAGTCTGATTCTTTGGCAAAAATATATAGTGAACATTAATCTAAGAAAGAACTGTAAATGTCTTTGTACCCATTCTTACACAGACTGTAGGCTTCAAAACAATAAGAAAAAGTCTGCATTTACAGAACTGTGTGGGTTCACTTGTAGCTTTTGAAATTTTAAAGCTAGAGGAACAGGGTGATCATATGAACGCCAGCTATGCATTTCAAATACAGCGAGAAGAAATGAGAAATAAAACAAGTCTAAACTAATTGGACTGACTGCACAACATAAGCCTCTAATTTTATAGCCTATAGCTTATATAGCCTATTCAATACTGTACGGTGTACATGGAAAATTAATGGATGGGGACAGCTGTACTGTAATGATGAACATTGAGGAATATAAAAGCATATTAGATGCTATGGAGAAACACTGAAGTACATGAAAGTAAAGAGTAAAATAGTAATAATAATAATAATTGCTTACACTTATATAGCGCTTTTCTGGACACTCCACTCAAAGCGCTTTACAGGTAATGGGGACTCCCCTCAGCCACCACCAATGTGCAGCATCCACCTGGATGATGCGACGGCAGCCATAGTGCGCCAGAACGCTCACCACACATCAGCTATCAGTGGGGAGGAGAGCAGAGTAATGAAGCCAATTCATAGAGGGGGATTATTAGGAGGCCATGACTTGTAAGGGCCAATGGGAAATTTGGCCAGGGCGCCGGGGTTACACCCCTACTCTTTTCGAGAAACACCCTGGGATTTTTAATGACCACAGAGAGTCAGGACCTCGGTTTTACGTCTCATCCGAAGGACGGCGCTTATTTACAGTATAGTGTCCCCATCACTATACTGGGGCATTAGGACCCACATGGACCACAGGGCGAGCGCCCCCTGCTGGCCCCACTGACACCTCTTCCAGCAGCAACCTTAATCATAATAGTAAAAAATAGTAAAAAAAATAAGTAAAATGTCCATTAGTGAAATACTGAACATGGCCTGAATAAATATGAAACAGTGTACTGCATGTGACTGGCAAGCCCTCTGGTACCTCTCTAGGAAAGAGCTATTGCTGGGAGCCATGTAAAGACAAGCAAGTGCATGTCTTGTTGTATTAATATTTTTTTTTCATTTTGAAAATATTTGACAAAAAGAATGTTGTTAACAACATGTTACCGTGTTAAGCTAAATTTCCTGATCTTCTCGCTATTTTTGCATAGGAGAATCAGACTTAAAGCACTTGGAAAGTATTGTTTTTGAACAGTAATATTTCAGAAAATCCAGTTCACAAAATGAAACCAATATTATTCAACCCTTTCATGTTTCAAAATAGTTCTAAATCTAAAATATCAAAAATATTCTGAACTGGTTAAAGAAGCAAAGTACAATACAAATGTAAGCCTCTGCTGTAGTCGTGCACCCACTTTAAATCTGTAATAATAGACATGAGTTACTGTACAAACAACATTGCTCAACACAAACCTCCAAATATACTTAATTGAAGTATTCCATATTGCCTTTAGTAATTCATTTCTGCTAGCCTTGCTATCAGGCTGATAAGCTGTTTTTGCTGCTTGTCAATAATTAGGCTACAATTGACCGAACAATAGCTTATACATTACATATCATTGTTCTATCATTGTTCATTGTGATGTTTTGAAATTATAAAATGCTCAAGTAATTTATTTAAAGTTACAGATGAAGAACCAGTGTTTGCAAATTGACAATGAATTTCACTAAGTGTTTTCAGTTTTAAATTGTACTCTTTTCTAAAAACAGCTAAATTTTTTTTTACAAACAAATGCAGCTCATTCTGTACATTCTTGCATGTATTTATGGTATATTTTCAAGATAAAGAAAATAAAGAAAAAGATAAAGAAAGCTCTACAGGTGTCCTGGCACCAAACCATGCAATATAGTATATTCCAAAATCCTTGCAACAGTAAATTGGAGAAAATAAAAACAAAAGGTTCAAATGTTAGAGAGACATTTTCCTGTAAACACTCTGCAGATTGTTTTACATTACTTTGCTGAATCTAGCACTAGAATTCCAGGCAGTATGTGAAAAGTGATTCACAGTAGAGGTGTCAGGGGGACTTTTGTTTGTTTTGCCTTGTCCTTGTGTGACTGGATCTGCCTAATTAAAAACACATACTGTAAATGTATTAATGAATAAAGACACCAAGAATTTTAAAATAACCAGCATTTATTGAGACTGAAATTCCAAGTTTTTGCCACAGTCCAAATAAAATAACCACCTTGCAGATTGTTCAAAAAAATAAAAACTTCTTTTTTTTTTTAGAGAAAAACACAGCTTTCCTAACCATGCTTTTATCCAGGTGCTCTGCCACAACATTTTATATTAGTGTATAAAGTGTGAGGAGAATGTCTGGAATCTCCTATTGTTTAGGAAAAGCATGTTTGAAAAAAAAAAAGAAAAAGTTGTATTTTTATATTTACGCAATTTACACTGACAAAAAAAGTATAAAACATGCCGGCTTTATTACATGAATTAAAAAAAAATGCAACATGGAAAAATAGTTCTTATAGTGACATTATAGTGTCAGTGTCCTAAAATTCTGTTCAACTACAAAATAGGTTGTATGACTACAGTTTACAGTTTTAACCCCCATACAATTTCTTATAAAATTCCTTTAATGTATGAAAGGTATAATGGATAAAAAATAATGTATAATAATTCATCGAAATACAGATAAAGTTCTGAGAGTCTCTGTATTATTTCTTCCTAAAATCCAGAGGAGCTGTTGAGAATGGGGAGGGGGTTGTTCTGCTAAACTCACTCCGGATTTCTCATTTGCTGTCATTTGTGTGCTTTGTATTGGTTGCATTGCAATGAATCATACATGTCTTATAAGACCACTGTTCACTAAATAACTCCATGTATGTTATTACAGTCCAGTCATTATTTTGAAAGTAAGTCACGCTGAATAAAAGCATTAGCTAAATAATGTTTTTACAAGGATTTCTTGAATGCAGCTGTGATGGCAGCAGTTCATGAAGAAAGAATTTTGTGTTTCACAACATACTCTACAACCCCTCAAGGGAGAAAAACAAGGTTAAGCATGTCTGAACAGCTCCTCCCTAGCTCTGCACTTCAGTTGGAGAGTGACACTCTTTCTCGTTGGCAGTGCTTTGGCAAAAACATGTTGGTGTTTATTAATTCTGGTTGTTTTGCTTCTGGGGAGAAACTAACTTCCAAATGGAGAAATCCCCATTAACTGTAAGTACAGAATAATGGTTTATAAACAGTTGTTACAATCTGGTCTTTGCAATATTTGTGATTTCTTTCAAGCTGTGGAGACCACTGAGCAGGTACAGTATTGTCTTGTACCTAAATTTAAATCAGTTGTTTAGAAATCCCTTGTTACTGTATGTGTCTGTTTCTGTTTCCATACAGAAGCTACCCAGTACACCAGTACTGCCTATGGCAGTGGTCCCATAAGTAATTATATAATGTATGCAATGCATTCAGACACACGTCCAAATCTTATCTAAGTAGTATTTCAGAAAATAACTTCCCAAGTTAAGTCTGTCAATTTTTTTCAACCCCAAAAAACTAAATGTGATATGGACTGTGACAGAGACAAAGATATGGAAAGTGTTATGTGAAGAAGGTTTTAGTCTTCCCAAACGTTATGTAGAATTATAGTGAAAGATGAGAACACCTGAGCATACATAAACTTCTGTCATAAATATTGACCAGTAGTGAATATGCTTCAGCTTGAAATTCGAACAGGTTGGACGGGTTATGACTCCCACAGATCAGAATGTTCGTAAATGAACATTTATCATCCTGCTTGATGATTGGAGGCTGCAGGCTACAATATTTGCTAACCAAGAAACAGAACTCAAACAGATTTAATTTTCCACCTAAGGGTGAATGCTTTTCCAATAATCCCATTTGACTTGCAAACTTCATGCTCATTTGAAGGTGGAGCACACGCAACAGAGCCTGATCTCATCTGATGAGCCCAGTGATCAGTTGGTAAGCTCACTTGTCACACTTAAGGTAAGTCTGTTCCTGCAAATAACACCAAAGTAAAATCTCCTTGCTATTGTAAAATGCACACAATCCTTCTGGTAACAGTAACAGATGTTGCAGAGGGCACTGGCAAACCCACTCTTTGCAGTTTTTTAGGCTTCTAAAAATATTCCTTTAAAATATTTATTTGACTTGAAGATATGACCAATGCAATTAATTTTAATTACATTTTAAATTGTTTTGATATTCAATATGCTGCAAATATTCTCACTGCCCGGTATATACTGTATAGGTATGTGTTTTTTTACAGAACTGCTATGATGCCTGGCTGAAGGATTGGGTCACTAAGAAACTTAGAGAGTAAAAATAATTGTTTTAGAATTAGAATATGGCACTCACTGTATTAACATTATCATTATCAGCTTAACTGAAGCATTTGCCAAAAGTCAATGGAAATGTGCCTGTGAAAATATTTCTGTGTGAGCTATGAACTGTAATGTATTTACACTATGCAAATCATGCAGTTACATTCATACTTTACACATAAGAATCATATGAATTATTCACAACCAATGACCTGGAGAAAAAGAAAGATTATGAGTGGTCTGTAAAACAGTCATGAATGTTTTCAATGAAATTGTTAATCCTTGTGTGCAAAAGTGATTTTTCATGCTATGAAAACACTTTGCCTGTCAGACAGGGGTACGTCAGAGAAATGAATGCCAGTGGGAAAATATTATACAAACGTTGCTAAGGAAGGAAATCTTGGACTCCATGGCATTGCTTTAATGAAGTGACAAAATGCAATGCTGATGGTTTGGTTGCAATTTGTAGTGACATTTCTGTTTAATAACAAGCTGAATATTGTTAGGTTTGGTTCTGACAGAAAGTAATCTATATTTCAACAGACCACCAGTTCCACATTTTTCTCACAGTAGGCTTAGGCCTTGTGATTAATTTAACAGCATACAAAGCCACTTATGGTTATACTGCTGGATTTCTTCTACAAATACAGTATTATTTTTCCACAGGTTTATTTCCATCACAGGCACAAAGTACAATTAAGATCTGTCATTTAATTCTTTAACAGTTTTGACATGGATTACAGCTGATCTCAGATGAGCAAATATTTCAATAAAGTCCTCAGGCTATGCTGATGAAAATGCTATCTTTGCCTTGAGCAATTAATCTAAGGTATGCTATAGTGCCTTGCAACAGTATTTACTGCCCTGCAAAGTTTCCACATTTTGCTGCTGTCTGAGACTGAAATCAGAACACTTTCAAATGCAGTAGAGCTTTCTATTTTCAATCTATGCAATCTACTCCAAATTCTTAAAGATAAACAATGATGATGGTATCTATAGAAGTCAGATTTTCAAAGACAATTATAAGATTCTGAATTGAGTAAGTACAACAGCAACCCTAAAACAGTCACGTACCACAGAGTTATATGAAAGGACACAGAGCTAGTGTAACACTCTCTGTCTGTGGGTAACGAAAGTGGTTAACTTGACTCCAGAGAAATGCATCTGTCTCTGCATTCCTTCAGTTAAATTTCCAGTTTCAAGCCACAGCTCGCATAGTGACACTACAAACTGTAAACTGTTATCAGTACAGCTGTAAAACATGGATCAAATGACAGAGACGCACAGATCAGTAGGATGTTAGGATGTTAAGACAACTTGAAAGTTGATGATCATCATTAAAAAGTGGGAATTGTGTCTTACCACCATAACAATACCCACATCAGGCTGGCCTTCAAAACTGGGCATCTGGGCAAAAGGGAAACTGGTTAGGGATGCCACTGTGGAAGCCTTGTGTCACGGGAGCCGGTCCTGACTTCCGTAAAGTGCGTTATTTAGGACCCTATGCGGACGATATCGTCCGGAAGTGACAGGAGAAGGACAACAGGGAAAACACAGCTGGAAGAGGATGGGATGAGAGACAGGGGGGCAGTGACGGCAGTGATCCGTTGTTCGGGGGGCGTGGCGAAGCCGAACGAGTCCAAGGGGGGTCCAGTTGGGAAAAAACAGGGTGCAGTCCAAAATCCAATACCAGGATATCCAAAGCCAAAGTCAAACAAAGGGAACAGGAAATCAGGAACACAGAAGATAAAACCGTAACGGAGCCAGGTGCTCCGAGCCCCGGACTCAGATGGTCAGGACACCGTTCTGAAGCCTATGCTGTCGGGTCTCTCCTGGACCCGCTGGTAGGCAGGCTTCTAGCCGCCCGTCTTCCAATGCTGAGCGCTGAGCTTTGGAGCGCTCAGCTTCGGAGGCATGTGGTTTAAATAATAAAAGGGAAGCCAGGGACAGGTGTACGTAATAACGAAACTAAAATACAAAAGGGTTGGAGCGCCCTCTAGAGGAGGGATGACAATTGTGACATCTTGAATTCCACCCATCCATTTTCTTACCGTTTCTTCCAATTCAAGCAACGGGCACAAGGGACACAAGACATTCCAGGGCAGACACTTGCACACACTCACACTTAGGGACAATTTGTGGACTGTTTGAGGGAGCCGGAGCACCTATGAAACCCACAGGGACAGAAGCAGAACATACTCCTCTCAGAGAGCACTCCAGTTCTGGAACTGAACCCAGGGCTTGAGCACTGCAAGGCAAGCTAACCACTACGCAAATGTGTCACTCAACATTATATTACAGTATTTGTAATTCATTAGATTTGAAATTATTTATAGGTTGAAAACTTTTACAAGGTGCTCTTTACAAGACTCCTAAACTAATCTAAATCTAAACTTAGGTTAATTGGTAAAAATGCTTCAGATTACTTAACTCTACTCTTCTGGGCAGCTTATGTTTAAAAACAAATAAGAAGGATACATCATCATAAGTGCTTTTGCACTTATGATGATGTATCCTTTTGGATGTATCCTTTTGGAAAGAAATTCCAGTTCATGTGATGAGCTTGTTTCTTTTCAAGCTAATTTGCAAGTGTGAATCTATCAAATAATCACCAGCTCCTGCTACCACATAAATATTGTACATGATAATGATTTGCCGACACATTTAATTTCTTTGTATCAGTCCCTCTCCCGCTCCACTTCCCCCTACCCCACATACAAGTGTACAGATTTTAAGTAGACCAGAAAAGGGAAGCTTTCAAAGCAGAAAAAAGAGGTTGTGGGCACAGTGTGAGAGACAAAAGGAGAACCATATGTGAGGTGGTACATGTGGGCAGCCACACGGTTATTAAAAAGGGATTCCACTCAATCTGGTTGTCAAAACCCATTAATGCAAGGACTGCACACTGACACCAGTCCTTGCTTCACCTAGGAGACAGTGTGCTGTCCGGCTTGCCCAAGCTCTGTTGGAAACCTTGGAATGGCACCCATCCCAGCAAATGCATTCAACAACTGCTTCATTCCCTGTCTGTCTGGCACACTCTTGTTCGCCATGATGCAGACCAACCAAATGTGCGCCAAGTACAGTATGTCAAAGACAATAAGCCCAAATGTGCTCTGATCCAAAATAGATTTATTTCTTCTGGACCTTCTAACAATTATTTAATTAACTCTAAAATCTGTAGAAAAAAATGTTTAAATCCATCATAATGCACAGTTTTAAAGTACAACTGTTTTAAAAGCAAGGGGGAATCAATAGGGTTTCTCATCTGGTTTAAGTGATAGCACGTCTTTTTTACTTTCTGAATGTGGGATGAAAAAGCCTCAGTGTTGCATAAAGCTCTCTGAAAGACATTCTTTTTTCACACTAATGTGGTAACTAACAGCACACAGCAATGTTTGGCAAAAGGGAATTCTCTCATGACACAAATAACCTCCATAAAATTATATTTGTTTAATGCACATTTTATAGACTTCCATTTGTAACCACAAATATTTCCAGCATGGCCTAAGAGTTTATGATAAATCCTACTAACTTATTAATTTAAAAGTGTTATTTAAAATAACTTTTTTATTGTTAGGTACATGATGCATAAGTGCACATGAGATGAACAGCTAACTTTGCTCTAGGAAGTGTGTTTTATGCTTCTTGTTGTTGAGTGCCACATACAGTATAATAGATAGATAAGAGTTATATACAGTATAATAAGATCACAGATTTAGACAGATAATGCTAAACGGGCTTCTGTGTTGTAAAAGCACTCTATGGACAGTGGTCAAACTATTGCAGCTGTGTGGAAAGTTACTTCCTGCCCATAGGCAAGTGTTGATTTCCTGGTGTCCTTTTTAACCTGACTTAATGACTAAGAGGATGTTCTATTACTAAATAACTTTTTTTCTCCCAGACCGTAATGAGATTTTTCTTTTCAATTTGAATTGCCAATTATTTTTTTTATATATATATACACACACTCACATCTAGACATTGTTCTCTGAAATGTCCACTGGTCAGAGCTACTCATATTGACAATTTGCAAGCTCCAAAGGTCCTTACAGGGGAATTACAGTAGCATCAACTGGCCTTGTAGTTTGCATAAGTTGTGTTCTGCGAAACACCACGAGATCTATGATGGACGAGTACACACTCTGACAAATGACAAACCACCATTTGGGGAATCTCAGGCATGTATCTTGTAGGATGACCCAAGGTAAAATAATAAATGTCTGTACCATAGAATGCAACTTTACTGACTGAGCCACTTGGATGCTCTCTCTATATTCTAATTTATAATGATTTACATTCTAAAACCACAATTCTTCACAAAGAAACTGCCATTTTAAGATTTGCAAAATGCCAGGACTTTGAAATGTGCATCTGTCACATTAAATCTTTCTTTCATTTTGTTGCATGATCAATTTCTCAGCTATGTGAAAGATAAGCAAGAGTGCTAGATGAAGTCATCAAATGTGGTGCTGAAACAAATGTCATAGGAATTTCTCAGTGTCTGAGGTGGTTTAGCACTTTCTGCTTATTTCAATGCATTGAGGTACATCTCTTCAGTGTGCTTTCTATCAACCAGAAGACAGGAATGTAATGGAGTGTCTTCCAAAGACACCATCTAGAATAACTTTTTTTTTGTACTTTTTGAAGCGTTTTATCGGAACCAGCACATAACTACAGTATAGCTGATTCCAAATAAGAAGCAGAACCTGCACTGTCTTACTGGAAGCTAAAACATCAGTGGAGAATGATACAGACTGAGGCGTTTCTGCCGACGTGCCCTACTGTGCAACCAAGCATTGTGCTACTTTGTTTTCAAGACAGATGCTACCCCCTAGAGGGAAGTGAATAGAGAGTGGCATGAGACAGCAGGAATGGGAATTGTCAGTGCCCATGCCAAATTTATCATGGGATGCAAATGAGGTATCCTACTAGGTTCAAGCATGTTAATATGCTTGTTACCTTTTTTACATACAGTATGGGCCTGCTCGATCTTTTCTTAAAATTAGTTAGGAGTAGTAGATTTTGCAGTTATGTGTTATAGCTAATTAAGCAAATTACAAGGCAATCCACATTGATTTTGGACAGACCTTTTACAATACAGATACGCTAAGATATTAAGATGTGCTTCCAGCTGTCATTTGATAAAATTCTAATATGTACATTTTTACTCTCCAAAAAAGTATCCTTTCATCTTATCATCCATCGTATCACACAATATAGCAGAAATTTCAGTTCTTTATAGTTTTTATCAAAATTCAAGTTGCCACTACAAACCTAAACCTAATCATGAAAATGTTCTAATATAAATATATTAATAATATGAGCATTATCCTTACTATAAATTACATTTAATTAAATGGCAATTAAGGAATAAAATAAACCCTCAGCTTTTTTACAAAGACACAAAAATCACTGACAAAGTCAAACACAAATCACTGAAGTACATTGTGGCTTGCTTTTATAAATGAGGACAAAAACATAAACACATACAGTAGTAGCCCAAAAACCTCAAGAAGATGTGACAAAACACGAATGAGCTAATGATGTAGAAAAAGAATATAATCCCCATCTGGTGTCACTTTTCTCCAAGACTACATTTACAACAAAAGGAGTGCTGTCATCTTATCATAGCATGATTGCATTATACGTATATTTTGCCTGGCACAGTTTGTACTCTGCTGAGTAGATGACAGCACAGTGACACTGTAATGAGAGACATTTTAATTGTTCTTGCAAAATGGGACTGTAAATGTACAGTAGCAGTAGCCAAAGTTTGCTTTGCTAAAAAGTAAGAAAACCAAAGAAAAAATAGATTTTCAGTAAAATCTAATGGTTCTTTCTTTTTAATATCTATTTAATCATTATAACGGGCTGTTTGTGGAAGTATAATTATCAGTCTTCCTAATCCTAACCTTGTTTGTTTTTAATTAACTGTGCTCAAACTGATTTGACACTGATACATCCAATAGCACCTAAAGGCAATGAATGGCTGCCAAGCTGAATGAGTTAGTCCCATGCTTTAATTACAGGAAGCAGGCGAGATTTAATTAGCTTCTATTAACATTGAGAAAAACTGGCTTTAGGACAATATACACAGTAAGATGTGGTCATTTTCTAGTAGGCCATTTTTTTTTTATTTTGAAGGAACAAAGAATACAGAGAAAATGGCAAATTGAAATAGCAGAAATATTTACAAACATGAAACATCCGTCAACTGAGAGAAAAGTTGAGTCCTAATACAGTAATGGTTTTCCATTTGACTCACTACTGCACTTGTGTCAGTACTAATGGAACATCAAATGCCTCAGTTGCTGGGAAAACAACATATTTAACTTTATGATGATGATGCTTAGTGGCATTTCATTATTCTGTAACAATACCAAATCAAAGTGTGCATATAATAGTGTATATTCCTGTTATAAAACTCCCAGCCCTACCCAGTATATGTAGTACTGATACAGAAAGAACAATATATTGTATCTTCGTCATGCTTTCATTTTCAAAGTTGGTTTACAAGATGTATGTTTTAGTTTCAGACCTGCTAATTTCGGGGTCAACACAATGTCAAGATCATCACTCTTCAGGTCATTCCTAGACTGCTGGTTGACCACAGAGGCCAATCTAACACAGACATCAACTACGTGCTCTTTTTCTTCGCCAATAAAATTAAATATACCCATTTTAGCTTGTGGCATTCCTGCTATCTGCTGTGCTTACATTTAATTGTTCATTTTTTATTTCTCCATAGCTAAAATATCTCCTTATCTTAAGTCAATATGCTTAAGATGTTATTCATTTCCTGGTTTTACTAAAGTGAGGTTGTAATATCCTACTGAAACAAAGCTTAATCACACTCTCAGGGAACAGCCTTGCATTCTTAATCATCGCAGCAATTACACAAAGCACAGAGCAAACATTATAAAGGTGGTGACCATCTATATCCCCTGTAATTACAGCACTAGGGAGTTGGCTCCTAACTACCATATATTATTTTTTCCTGTTAAACATAGGATAGTGAAGACCACTTGTTTATAAATTAGCTCAACAATACTGGCCATTTAGAAACAGATTGAAAAAGATTTCTTATTTGATAAGACAGAATCGTCTAGATTGTATCATATTTTACTAGATATACTGTGAAATGTTAATGGTTAAAATTACATATAGCAGAAATATATGTAATTACACATGTACTGTATATACATAGGGAATTAGAGATAAACGCACTCCTATTATGACTCAAAGTTTCTCTGCAGTGAATGGCATATACATTGTAATACGTTGTAGGTATAAAATAAGTCTGTAGTGGGGTTGACTTTTGGATGGGATCTTGCATTCTTCAGATTGATTCTGTATCCTAGCTTTGTATACCATCTCCAGAGGGATACTCTGAAATACCACAGCTCATGGTTGGGTACCAGTACTCTATCCTAGTAGTAGCTCAGGAATTAATTTATTCATTAAAAGGCACATACAGAGACAATATGTTTAAAGAAATGCATGGTTCATTTTAGCTGGTAAGTTAAAACTAGTTGAATTGCAAAGATATTTGCCAAGATAAGGAATAAATATGCAGAAGACCACAGCAACAGAGACAATATTTCCACACCTTAATGGATAGACTAAAGCAATAAAAGTTAGTTCATCTTACTGTCATGAATATTCCTTGGCTACTACTGTATATTAAAGTTTAAAAGAAATGGAGAAATCTTAAAGAAAAAGTGCCAAAATGTCCATGCAGTGAATCTGAATGTTCTAGAAGAACCATTTTTGTCACTGTAACTCTGTGAATGATGAAGGATGAACATTAATATCTTTAAAAAGTTGACAGTTTACTGCAGGAAATCATTACAATATGTAGTGCATTGTTTCACTATTGTGTCATAGGGGAAAGAGATATTCCAAGGAAAATAAATATGAACTGATGCAAAAATAGACCACTAAATGATCTACAGTATAAGTACTGTAAATAAGGTTAAGTATTTTTGAGAATGTAAGAGATAAAAGCCCATATAGTAGTTAATTGATATAGGCTCCGATCTCAACCAGATGTTTCTTGCAAAGAAAACAAGTTATCAGCTTCAACAACAAGACTGAATTGTGCTGTGCTTCCACAACTCTTTATGTAAAGATGTGCTTCCTGCTTTAAGTTTTAATCTCCATGTAGTTTCTCCTTGTTTCCTCTGGTTTGTGTTATTCTAAAGAATTCAATTTATTTTTATATAGTGCCTTTCACAACAAGGTTGCCCCAAGGTGCTTAACAATGCAAGTGACCATACATGTTGTGAATACAGAACAGAAAAGACCAGAAGACAATGGAGGAGAGGAACCAAAAAATCCTTAGTAAGGAGAAAAAAAACCTCTAGGGGTCCAAGGTCAACTGGCTGCCCAACCCCTTTGGGCATGCTAACATTACACAATTAAAAAAAGGAATAAATGAATGAGGGTATTAATCCATCCATCATGTCTTCTGTGTTTCAGTACTCCATGCAGATGTCTTTACACCAGCAAAATCCTCCTAAACGATAGCTATATCCACAATGTCCCTCTTGACTCCAAAGCAGTGATGCAGCATCCAATTCCACTATGCTGACTTTGGCAATGACCTTTAAGAACTTTCAATAATTGACTCAGGTTCCTTCTTTAGGCTGTTCAACAATAAAAGGGTTCAATTGTACCAAAATAATACATATTATTATTAAATAATACATAATATTTTAAATGAGGTCATATTGGTGCATTATACAGTTTGAAAATAAAATCCTGTGGTTCAAATTCAAATTTATTCACGTCAACATTAACAGTAACAAGTCATTTTCATAAGTAGCCTATTTTATCTCAGCATTTCCCATTTTGAATTTACAGTTTATGTTAATGTTATTTGTATTTAATACTCTGTACTGGTTTACATTAAATATTATCTGACAGATTTTTATTCAGATTTGAATCTTATCTGAATCTTCTTGAGTTTTATTCACTGATTCTGTAGGATTTGTTAATCCTCCTATTCCAGTAATGTCTGTAAACTTGATTAGATCTAGATCATATATTATATATTAAATGAATTAGAAAGAGCAGTGTTCCTAATACAGGTCCTTGCGGTACTCTTTTAATTACATCATCCCAATGTGGGTGTTCATCCCTTATCTGTACCAATCAAAACATGCACAGCTCCCAAATGACTGCCTATAATCTGAAAATTAAGCTTTTATGGGAAACCTTATCAAAAGCCTTCTGAAAATGTAAGCAAACCATATTGTGTACTTTAAGTATGTCCACTACTATCATAGAGAAATTCTTACATTACTAAATCCACGCTAATTATCCTTAAGCACCCTATTTCCACATACTGTACAGTTTAGTTCTTATTTAACTCTTATAATTGTTTCCGTAACATTATATAGTATGTAGGCTAAGAGAAGTCTGATTTATTGGTCCACAGTTACTTGGTCGAGTTTTGTCAACACTTTTTTTTAAAGTAGATGTACAACAGATTAGAAGTGCATCAATTAACAATAAAGATAATAACAATACAATTTCATTTACCAGTGTTTTTCAAGATACACCCAGTGCCATACAATAGTACACTAGTAATAAACATAGCATAAGTAAAAAGCAAAGCAAAATCACAGCACATTGATTTGATTCAGCAAAACAAACAATATAACTAAATTATACATAAAGGGCTTTACATTTAAAAGACCCTTTAAGCAAGTTTTAAATATGCTGACATCTTCATAAATCTCTAATGGATTTGAACATCTAAGTCCCATAGATGTGCCACTGCACACAAGAAAGCTCTATCACCCTTTGTGTTGAGCCTGTTGTTCAGCAGAGCAAGAAGGCTTGAATCAGCAAAAATCAGATTAAGAGCTGCACTATTCATATGCAGTAAGACCTTGTGTTAACCTGGATCTATACTATTTAGTGCTGTATATTATACTGTAATAGATCATTGTGATTAAAATCTTAGCAGGTAAAATTTGTGATTCGCAGAAAAATGCAGAACACACACGCAAAAAAACAACAACAATGATTGCTGCTTAAAGGAAATCAAGGACACCTGACAAGTGTAAATGAATATAATTCTTTGACAGAAGAAAGATTGGGAAAAGTAATCTGTTTTCAGATGTAGCCAGGAATGAAAGGCGAAGCCAAAGCGACACTGAAAAAAGCAAGTTCTGACCATGAACAGAGATGATAAAATCTGGGAATTCCCAGCACAGTTTGCTTTTGTGTTCCTGCCATCTGTAATACTGACCTGAACGGTGTACTGCTTTGTTGAGCTAAATTAACCTTGGCCTTTGTGTGAGGCGCATGACAGAACTGCTACATCTTACATAAAAAATAACAGAGAATACAATGGCAAACAGAGTCATGTGTTGTGTTTATAGTATGCTTCCAGGAGCAGATCAGACCATCACAGGAGTTTTGGAAAAAGTACAACTGATCCAAACCATTCCCAAAAGCAATTTAATTCAAGCCAGCTAAAACATGCCCAACACAGTGCATTGCCTAATGCTAACACAATCTTCAAATCCTTTTTCTTCTTCTCACTGAGTCTCTAGATAGTCACAGTACATGTTGTAGGACATCTCATATGATATGCAATAGATCTACAGTAGGCAAGCATGCATACACATTAATGTGTGCTTAAATCTTTTTGTTTAGCCATATAAGATTTTCCAAATTTAGAAAATTGTAATGATATCATATTTATGTAATTATATCATTTATCCTGATATCTGGTACACATTCAAGCTATGTGTGGCCTAGTTTTGAATGGTTGATGAATGGGCTAACCCACACTGTGAATGTGTGTCTTCTAACTGAGGTGCTTGGGAGGCCACCATAGTATTTTATTTATAAAGTGTTACTCAAAGACACCACTACATTCCTCTATTTTTCTTTCATAACAAACTCCTACTTTCATGAATATGATTAACACATCTCCCCTCCTGTTTATATCTTAAGATATTAAAAATCATTGCTGCACAAAAGTACTACTGTTTAGGAATACAGGAGGAAACTTCCTGACCCAGGTAAAAAGGTAGTGTTGTTGTATGAGAAATAATAACACGGAAAGCAGCCAACAGACCCCTCACGTTTAATTCTGGAGATGTTTTATAAAAAAGAAAAGCAAATATTAAATGTTTGTTATACTTTTGCACTGACATTTTCCTAACTGTACTGAATTGCAGAATTGGTAGCTGTCTAACATGCATTAAAAGAAAAACTCTATCAGTGTATCATCATTGTTGTAAACCTAATCTGAGGGATTGGTTTTATAATGTTATTCCCACAGACACCCTGTGAATCCTATCTGGTAATACTGTACACTGCAAGTCTTCTTAGAGAACAATTTAATTAGCAGGTCCTTAATCATCATTGTCATCCAAAGCCCTTGTTTGAATTCATTAAATAGATTTTTTATTAGACCTGTAGCTTTGCTTCCTTTCACTAATGGCTCTTACGTTGCCGTTTATTCACTTTTTCCACAGATTTCACTTAATGCATTCTGGCGTCAAGGATTTGAGTGGAAACCTTTCCAATTTGACAGCTGCTCAGGCATGAAGTGAATTTAATTTGAATGTTTCTAGTGCTGTTCTAGCTAAAAGGCATTTGGCACACTGCTTCATGAATATCCAAAGTGTTGTTGTCTAAATACATCTAGAAGTAGCCATTGAACAAGTGAAGGACTATTTCAGCATTTTTTTCACTTAATCTTCATTCTCTTATTAGTAGTTTGTATTATTGCTCTGTTTCTGAAACTTCTAATACAGTTTCCTAACAGACTATAATTACTTCATTGTGTTTACTACTAATGAAGCCCATTGAGGATATTTACCTGGACAATGTCTGTTGTTTTTCAGGAGAAAGATGATTAGATATTGCCATACAGATGCACTACTGTATATGCCATTAGTCAGCCCTGCGTGGGAAGGAATAAAGAACTGATAAATGGAAAACTACAATTCAGGTGAGTTTTCTGGTTTCTGGAAAATGGCATTGTATAAGCCCTCCTAGAATAAAAGTAAGAAGAAGACAAAAATCCTTTTGAATTTAGAATAGCAATTTATTCCCTTTTACACCATATGTACAGTACTGTATATGCTTTGCCAAATGTGAAATTACAAATGATGCACATACAACTTTAGACTAAATATTGCATCAGAACTTAAAAGCACAAACTGAAGAGATCTATGATTAGATAGGTCACAGTAAATAACAAAAAAGTAAATAAACCACTCTGGTGTAGATTTGGCGTTGCACTTTGGGTCACTGTCCTGCTGAAAGGTGAAAATTCATCCTAGTTTTAGGTCTTTAGCAGATTGAGGGAAGTTTTCTGCTAAGATTTGCCTGTGTTGTGCACAAACTATTCTCTCCTCAGTCTTGACAAGTTTTCTAGTCTGCTGAGAAGTAGTCCTATAATGTGTTGCTGCCACCACTATGCTTGACAGTAGGGGTGGTATTGATGAGGTGATACATTGTGTTGAGTTTCAACCACTTTGCATTTAGACAAAAGAAGTTCAAATTTTGTCTTATCTGGCCACAAAACTTTGTCACAAGTTTGACGTTACATATTTTGTTGCAAAGTCCATGTAGGATTTGAGATGGGTTTGCCATTTTGCCATGCAGGCCAGTTTTGTAGAGTACATGAGATATTTCTGACTTGCAGATATTTTCTCCCTTCTCAGCCATTGCACTTTGTCATTCATACTGCACAATGTTGCCAATGACCTAATCCTTAACCAGTTTCCTGCTTTCCCAGTTGCTCATTTTGGGCTGATCTAGACAGTGGTCGGACAGTACGATGCATCCTTTCTGAAAGAGAAAACTGTTCTCACAAGGATATTCAGAGACTTCAATATCTTGTATGATTTTCAATGACAATATCCTGACTTGCTTTAAAAGCTCTTTAGTCTTTAGGGTAGCATCTTTGCTTGAAATTCACTACCTGGCCAAGGAACCTTAGAGAGACAGGTGTTTTCACCGTGAAGTAATGAGAACCATTATTTTTGAACACAGATGCCACTCAACTAGTTGTATGGCGTTTAGGATAATTTTGTGCATCTAACAAATGAATGGCTTGCCTCAGCAAATCATTTGAATTCTTATGCAATCATGTGTTTTCCATGTGTCCTCCGTTTTACTTATCTAATTTTTATTTATTGCTTTTTAATGTTTGGAGTACAGATCCAGCCATTCAAAATGCACCTTGTTGTGTACATAGCAAATTTTAATTTCTGCTTCAAAGTGACATGACTGTAAGTTTTAAAAAACTGTGCAAGGGCCTGAGTTCTTTTGCAAGGCTCTGTATAAATGATCCACCAACACAACCCTTTGACTCCTACTTTGCCTATTTAGAACAAGCTCAGAATCACTCACTATATATTTTCCTTCCACTGCATGGTCCAAAGTGGAAATAGGAATGTTTACGTCACCACTGAATAACAAGCTCCCACAGTCAGGCTTCAGGCTTGATGGAGACAGACAGAGATAGAAGTGGTTTTGCATGGTGATTCAAGATTTCCCCTGTACGCTATATACTGTACCTCACCCAATCCTTGAGTCACTTGAATAGTTTTACACTTTCAATACTAAATTCATATATACTGTATGATGGAACCCGTGCTTTCAAAATAACTATTTCAGGAGAACTAGGTTGAGTGATTATAATGGATATTTTCATGACGGGCTGGAAATCAATCACATTAGTTATATTCTCCATGACACCACACACAAGAACAAAAATGGCAACACAAAACATGTGAAGAACCTCCTTCACACAGTCATCCAGTCAGAATTAACCGAACCGAACACTTTTACATTCACCCTAACTCTTGGGGCATGTAACTGAACTGATACACTTATTTACAAATACATTCCAGATAAACTGTTGATAAACACACACAAACACTGATTTTGCCCATAGGTTAGAATTTTGCAACTTGAGTAAATCTTGTGGAGAAACCATCCTCAGAGACAAAATATGTCATTGATATTGTAAAGGCACAGTTACAGAGCTCAAATTCTTATCTTATAACATACTGTAATAACATTAAATGGAAAAACTCTTACAGACACTCATACTTTATAAAAAAAGAATGACAATAATAAATTCAACCTGAAAAGATCTGCTTCAGGCTCTTTATTTCCAAAAAAGATCACCACTGTAAAAAAAATCTGTACAATACAAAAATATTTTCTTTATTAACCATAAGCATAACTAAAACTAAAACAACAGTTTAGACTTACAGTATAGTTTGAACTGCATAGATTATATGCAGTGCTAAGGGATTTAACCATAAATGCAGTTTTAAAGTTTCAGAGTAGTGATATTTTGTTTTCTGAATTCCAGTACTATTACATTTCCTCCAAAACATACACAGATACCAAACACTGATTTCTAACACAAAAATGAAAGACTGTTTCCCATTCAATCAAATGAAGGAATATGCCTCCTGTTTATAGTTCAGGCTGTTCATTATCAGCCTGATCACGCATGTTCAGTGAAAATGAATGTCACTTGGACCTGTCTACACTGAGTTAATAGCCCCACACAGACTGACAAATGTAACTCTATACGTTGATGGGCAACATGTAGCCTACAATCTACAATGAACATAATGCAAAAATTAAACAGGGGGCCTGGTTCCTATCATAGAATATCTCCAATGCAATTACTACTTGGCCAGATTCAGCTAATTAGAAAATTAGAAAATTATTCAAAATGTACAGAGAAGAGATGGACCAGATGAACTAACTTACATTTTGCTCATGGAAATATAAACAACATCACAGTTTCTGTGGACTCCACTAACCATCACTGAGGTTTGTCTACACTATTACTGTTAATATGTTTATTCTTTAAAAAAAAAAATTAAACCTTAAAGGTTATATTATTCCAGCCAAAGTACTATAAAATGCTAAAGCTGATAATTGTTTTGAAAAATGAGCAAATGTGCTGCAGCATGTAAGGATTATTAGTTACTGAAAATGTCTACTGTACATACCTGTTTGCCAGATCCTATCCCTGCTGTTGTTACAGAAAAAGAGAAATGTCAAATGCCTGACTAGAACATCAAAAATGTATAGATGATATTTCATTCTCGAACTATGGAAAAACTACTTAATTCCCTTAATTCTAATGTGGGCCAAGAATCGTGAAAGGCAAAAACTGGAATGAGACTTAAACCTCACACTTTCTTATGACTCTCAAGGCTGTAGCTACAGGTATTAAGTCAACTTCAACTTCTGACACTCAGAACTTCAACACTGGTTACTAAAATGTTCAAAACTTTAATTTCTACATTTATGATAACTCTAGTAAACTGGATTCAAAACAACTCATCCCAGAAACAAAGAATATCAGACTGTACACAGTGTATTTTCTTCTCAAGGCTGAAAGAATAAACACTTTGCTACCTACTGTATACTCCCGACCAAAGTCAGACACATTAAAGTTGTGTATGCAAAAAAAGTACAAAAGAACATACAATGTATAATAAAATTTCATAGTTGAGACTTTGCTTATAATAAAATTTCTTTGAAAATTTACCACAATGCCTTTAAAGTTAGGTAAAAGTATCATCGACAATTTTTTTCCCTGCAGTATGATTTACAGAGATTTTAGTAACTTTTTTCCACTGGGTTTGAAAATTGAATTCAGAAGCATTCTGTCTTTGTTACATCTGTTAAAAGCCTGTTTTTGAAATCTGTGAACTAGAGACTACCTGTTCTGTGCTGCAAGAGCAGAACAATCTCAAGAGGCCAGTTTTCAGTCGACAGGAGATCTCGAGTATTTCCTAAATACGTCCGCTGACTTGGACTGTTACTTCTTCACTTCCTGTTCCAGCTGCATCAGCTGTAATTTTACAAACGCAGCCATTGCATGGCCTATAGACTCCAAAAAACAGCACACAGGACACCAACTCTCCTAAATACATGTGCTACAGTGTTTTAAAAAATAAGTACAGTACTTCTCCGAAGGAGTCATACAAAAGCTGTGAAGCACCTGGTATGAAGTATTTAACAAATATTATGTTTAATATGGACATCACTTTATTTTCCTGATTAACATTTTTTTTTAAATGGGAACATTCTAAATAAACATGCATTTTTAAACCTACCATCCATTTTGAAAATGGTGAACGAACCTCCGTAATTTGGGAAAGTGACAGACTCAGCGTGAACTACAGTGTGAACGAAAGCGTTGCCTAAGGGTTTTATTTGTCCCGTAGTGGGCATGCTATAACTATTCAGATGTCTCAGACACAAACACCTTAAAAATATGCCTTTGTAGATAATACCTACAGTATGTCTACACATTTCCTATGCACTGTACGGTTGTTAAATCTGGAACTGCTTCAAATGGGACCAGGTAATGAGAGTAGATAGTAGACAATGCAGTGGAGTTTCACACACGCTTCTCTAAAGTACAGCACAGATAGTGGTGATATCAAACAGAAGATGCATTCTCTTATGTACTGTATATAGTACTGTAAGTGTCAATGGGCAGTTAATGGTAATACAATGGATGTATCCTTGTACATGTATATACAATTTTCTCAGCATGACATTTGTTAGTTTATGCTGGAGAAGAGACAGATATTTGTTTTCTTCCCATGCAGGAAGTTGGAAGAGTAGAAAAAGCCAGATCTTTTAAAATAAAATGGCATTTTGCTGTTCAAGTGACCAGTCCATGCAAGTAACCTATTTTCTCCTACAAAAATTGACTGTTAATCAAAAATGCACAAAAATAAAGGCTCTTAACAAGGGGCCATTCAGTCCACTTAACTTGTTTACTTGCTAATAGATACAGTAACTGTGCTAAGGATCTCAAGCTACGTCCAGAAAAGAGCCAGGATATTGGAATCCTAAAACTCTTTGCATGTTAAAGTGCCTGTTTTCAGATTTACAGTATATGAACTGAATATGAACAGGGATGCCTGTTGGTGTTTTTTTTTATAATTATCCAGATATATCTAACACTAATTATTGAGGCTTCATGAACTGATACACAAGTTCACAAGTACTTTGTAGATAAACTATTGATATACTCTTACTTTTGAATTAGGTAAGATTTTTGTAACTCATCAAAGCTGTACACTAAACCAGTTCATATCAAAAGGATGCATAGCAGACTGTGTTGAACAAATAAATAAATGTAAATACCAGAACACACTATTGTATTCCACTGCAAACTTTAACAATCTGTAGACATTAAACTCCTTTTTACCTTCTTAACAGATCTGAATTTGATCACTTAGGGGGTGAGCACAACATAATGTGCCTAACAAAGGAGACTATACTTTAATGAAGATAATAAAGAAGTAGAAGAAGAAATTAAGTTACTATATTTTTTCTGTTTTACTCAAATACAACTTCTCTGTCATTCTCAGAGCTAAAACTTGTTATTGACATTGCAAAGATCAACAGTGAATTGAGCACACATTCAGCAGAGAACATTAAATTGGACCAAGTTAATTGTTAACACAGGCTCATATTTTGTAAACTATGAATGACGTTAATAAAGTCTACCTGAAAACATCTGTGTCTGGCTCTTTATTTGCAGAAAGATTGCCTCCACATAACTGTCCACAGTGTACACAAAATGTACCAAATAGAAAAACTTTCTACAACACACAAAACATGTATAACATTAATCAGCATGTACAGCAAAATTAAAACAATAATCCAAATTGCTGAATACAAAACTATAGCATATTGTCCATAGAAAATGACGATGCTAGTTTGAATAGTGCAGACCATATGAAGTTATATATTTCTTTTGCATATTTTCATGCTACAGTTCAACAAAAATATTTAGAATATTTTCCATTTATATTTTGCACCACTCTCTCCCACTAAATTAAACGGAGGCCCTGTGGAAATTACTGGGAAGCACTCCCTAGTAACACCCACTTGTAAGCTTTAATTGTGTTTGTATAGTGCCTACTGCATTAATATGATCAAATGTACGTACTGTATGTGTGGCATTACCCAAAAACAAAACTATATTGTACCTATCATTCATATTAATCTTATGATCACGAACACAAAATATAAAATACAAAACAATAAATAACTATAAAGGAAAAATAATAGTTTTGACCTTGGTAATGTAAAGCAATATTCGGGCACTGTTCTGTACAGAACATTGATAGCTTCTTAAATTGCAGTGTTTCCCATATTCCATGTGTAGTTTATGTATGCAGCAAATGAGCTTACATTCCCTACTGGACATTTTTAAAGTAAACATACAATGAGATTGTACAGAAGGCTTGAGGCTTTTAAGAAATATCTGGTGATGTCCACACATACTGTATGCCAAAATAGCACCAGAACATAATGACTGAAAATTAAAAGCATTCAGTATGAACAGGAAAACAGCATAGAGTAGTTGTTAGGGCTCTGAACACATAAGTGGTAGGTTGTGGATTCAAATCCCAGGTGTAGTACTACCGATGTACCCTTTAGCAAGGTTCTTCAGTCAAATGTGCTACAATAAGGTGTGCAGATATATATAGTAAATGGGCACAAGGTTGGTTTGGATAAAAGCATCAGCTAAATAAATATTAACAGTGTAAATGTGACCCGATTATAATGACAGATGTATTGTATTTGCAGTTCCCATGTCTTTTAAACTTAACATCCTTAACATTCCCTTAAAGAAATATGAGAATATGTGTACAAAAAGTAATATACAGTACCAGTATGAGAGGTCCCAGACCACAAGAGGCGAAGCCTCAGAAGTAAAAAGGATTATTATTATTACAGTACATTACAATTTTCCTGAATCCAATGCACTGCTATGAACAGTACTGCTAGACATTGCTCAGTGGCTGGTAAAGTAACAGTCTTAAGACTACTGCTCTGAAAACAATGGCTTGTCTTTCCAAATGTTAGGGTTTGGGATGGGTCTTGACCTATGTTTAAAGGTTACTGAAACAAACCCTCCTATAGGTCTGTTGGGTCAGACAGACCACTCAGATTCTTTCTTTTTCTTGCAGATAACTTGCATAAAACAGATCTTTATTTTTTTCTGTAGTGTTTTCCAAAATCAACTCCATACTACTTTGTTTGGTGAACCCTAGAGCTTTTTTTTCTGATCGTGAGGGACTGAACTCGGCTGGTATATGGATTAAGGAAATAAGAGTTATCAAGTTTCAGGAAGTTTCCTGCACAGAGTCCAACACTGTGGGAAAAGTTCACATATTAGCCCAGATGTGTTATCCCCTGGGCACTGACAAAAGCAAAGAACAGCGTCGCTATAGCAGTGAGACATTGTGCAGCCAGTTACAGATGTTTAAGCATTTCGTATCCCTGTAAATCAGATGCACTTTCAAGGCCAAATTTAATTATTTTATTACGTCTTTAAGTCAGCGGCTGCCAACATACACACTGACAGGCAAGTCTCCACAGTAAAAAAAAAGCACTAAGAAAACAACAACCGCCAGCTGTATCAACTTTTAAGCATGTCCAGTAAGTGTCGCATACATCCATTTTGAAACTTCAGAGAAAAAATCTTCGGTCTTTTGTGTGATTGGTATTTGTTGGCTGAAGTGTCTGTTATCAGAAAGCCGCTGAACCATCTTGGCAAAATAAAGACAAAGAGCCCTCTTGTGCTGATTCGGCATTATGCAATATATAAATTAAACACAATCCCTCTTTGAAACTGTAGTATGTATAACCCTTGTTTTCCTGGATTTGAGATTTTAACAAACACGTGAACACTAAATTGCAAAACTTGAAATAATCAGAAATTAAAAAAGCAATGCAAATGACATCTAGCTTCAGGGTTCCAGGATTTTGAATTCGTACTGGATCTACAGTCCAAAGAAAATAAAGAAAAATTGAAATAAAGAGAATGAGGTTCCTTCTTGTGTGTATTTTCCTACACAGAGATGTCTGATTCATAGTGTGACTGAGATAAACCAGAAATGTGTCTTTTGCAGTTCTGTTTGCTGAATATGAAGGTGAACATTTATTTTAGTGTTAAACTTGGAATCTCAAGATTGTACTTCTGCACAATGTTCTTCCTAGAACCACCTGCCGTGGAGATAAATGACAAATGGTAATGTTTTACACTGGCATTGGTGATACAGATTTACAGTATGTGCAGCAACACATACTGTATGCTCTTCTGACTTTGCTAAATATATACAGTATGCCTATTTTTGCTATTTATCATAGCAGTGATATTTTTCAAAATTAAGAGAATGGTATATGTACAGTACTAGTGAACTAATAAGTGATTTTTTTGTTCCCTTTTTAGTACTTTTTTGAAAATTAAAATCCACAAAAAGAAGAAAAAGCAAAAGGCTTAATAAGTTCCTTAATTAAGATACTAAAAAGCTGTACATCATATTATAATGCAGTCAGTATAATAGTCAGCCCTGATTGACAATGGTATGAACTTATATTGAGAACCCTGTTTTTTTTAAGTCCTCTGCTCTTCTGCAACACTGCCACAAAGTAGTCTTCTGCATGAACATCCATATCACAAAGATAATTCTATGTTTATGGCTCTTTGTGCTGTTGCATGCATGTGAGTGCTTAGATGTGATGCATCATCACAGAGGTCTCCAAACTGCTGTAGTGTTATCAAAAGAACAAGTGTTTTCTCTTCACACAAAACCATTACAGGTCGCTGTAATGATAAACTGATAATGGAAAACTCCATTTACCTAGGAGCACAGATTTATTTTTTTAAGCCAAACAATAATTGCTCAGATTTATGAATGTGACTAAAATGTCCATGGGAAAAAAAAAATGTTAAAAAATACAAAATGAATCTATTTCCTTTATAGCCCCTTTCTTTTTTTTCCATTACAAACATCACAACAGAAATAATTTTTATATCATACATATAGAGCACATGTTGTAGATTTTGTGTAAATACCCTATTTCCCATTTGAGGAAACAGGAGCACATGTTTCCTAAAGAAAATTATTAGAACTGCTGAGAAAGCTAAGAAAAGCTAACATTTTTAATGTCTCTGTAAATCCGTGTTGACCCTCTGTACCTGTAACAAGGTCACAAAATGTAACAAATTTATATGCCGTAGCAAGATGTTTTTGAAAATAGTTTTCTGTTGGTAATACTTCTTCTATTCTTAACAATTAATGTTCCTAATAAGCAGTGTGTTGAAGGGAATTTAAGATGCTACTCCACAGGTGTAACATAAAGAAAATAGTTTGCTATACAAAAGGTCCATAAAAGTCATAATGTTATAGTTTTTAGAAATTCCACCCCGGGTCTTTGGCACAACTAGAGCAGATTAATTTTTGGTATTTGCTTTTAATGAAGCACAATGTGCCCGGGCGTCTAGTGTGCATCTGGTCTACCAGCAACATCTATCAACAAGGAACAAGCAAAAATCAATAAACTTGAATATGTATCTATTTACCACAAAGTCTACACCAATTTGCTCTGTCCTACCTCCCTCTCCCCAGCTGAGCACACAACTCTCAAGGAGATGATGTCGCATTAACGCATTAATGTCCCATTAGACACTGTAGGCAGAGTGCCTAGGGCCTACAATATTTTTTAGGCCCTATGAAGGAGGGAAACACTAGTGGCTAACGAAAAACGAGCTCAAACAACAAGCTTGCGATGGACTCTAGGTGCTACGAATACTCTTACGCTATCTAGCAGCTGTTCTAGAAACTAGAAGTATCGAAGTGATGGCCGCTTGACCCACTCCACCAATCACGTGGTTTAACATTAGAATAGCTTATAATGCATCATGTCAATCAATGTAACTCAATTGGCGTTTACCCCTCTTTTTGCACATTTCAGAGTGAAAGTTCTTAGGGTCTACGAACACCAAAATCTGGTCCTGCATTAATGCTGTGGATATCTCATCAATCTGTATCACTGGGGAGGGTTCAGGAAGTTGAAAGTTCAAGGGTTTATAAAAACTGACCTCACCTGGATCCTGCTTAGAACTGCTGAAGGTTGACTGAGATCCACAATATTGTATTCATGAGAGCTGAAGGATGCTTTTTATCAATAAAGTGTTTAATTAAAAACGCATAACAATCCCTTAAATTTAATTTTAAATGGCACCACTTGATATTTCACATGATGGATGCGGTATGGCAGATGGTTTTCCATTACTAAGCAAATGAAAATGTACTGTAATGTCTGGTACAGAAACCGGACGGAAGTAGTAGCTCATAGAAAGCTGATGAGAATTAATAGGCTTCTAAGAAAAATAAATTAATCAATGGAGATTATATATAATTGTGTCGTGTTTAATCCTTTTAGCAGCACAGAAGGACTTCCGTGTCCTACCACCCAGAATGAAATTTGGATTAACAAAAAGGCACAAGATTTAATAAGCTATTAATGATGTTCACCTGGTGCTTTAAAATTTCCTTTAGCAAACCATGACAGCCCTAACAACATATGGATATGTAGTCATATTTTGTGTTGAACAAGTATGATGCACAAGAACAAACATCAAGATGATTTCAAATGATAGCAGATATATATCTGGTTTTTACAGGTGAGGAAATGTGTTACAAAGTATCATTATAGCAAGCACAAAAGATCAATCTTTATTTTGCATACAGTAGCCCTCAAATATATTCATATCCTTGACAAACTGTAACTCAAAGTTTATTTGGCAGAAAAATCCAGGTTTAAATCCAATATTATTTTGAACAAATGGAAAACTAAAAACTTGTATGACTTTTTATATTGTATGTACTGTATAACTAGAATATTTCAGAATAGTTAAATTAATATACATAATTATGTATATATATATTAAAGGTAATTATATGTATGATTTTTTCATACCCTGGCAATCAAACTGTTGTGAACACTCCTTTGTCTTTGACAACTTTAAAGCACTGCAATCTGTTGTCTTTTCATATATTAGTAAAATTTCTTGTGAGTGATATTTCACCATTCCTCCATGTAGAATGGCTCTAGCTCCTCTCTGGTTACAGGGCTTCTATTATCTTTCTTCAGCTAATACCATAAGTGTTCTGTTAGAGATCACAGTGAACTATTCAGAACATAGGTTTTTGTGCTCTCTTAACTATATTGTTCACTAATCTTCATGCAAGCTTTGAACCACTGTTCTATTGTGATAATGTTTGCATTTCCTGGCAGACGAGACCATTTTTTTGGCAAAAGCACACATGCTGATAAATTTTGGAAGCCATATTAACCTCAACTAGCAAACTAGCACCACAGGATGCAAAACAACTTTGAAGCAGAACTGTTCTTTTTCTAGTCTTCACAGAAGGGATGAAATAACAGTTACAAACGTGGCCATTTGGTAGGCAGTTGCTGGATCTCATCCAAGTGTTCCTTCAAGGAAGCTACTTCAGGGTATCAGATTCAACAATTGGGTAGCTTGTTTCATCCTTCCACAACCCTTTGCATACAGAAGTGCCTCCTGTTTTCTGTGCTAATCATACCGCAGGGAAGAGTTTCCAAAATCCCAATGTGTGTTTCATTCAACTACATCATTTGGCTCTATTTGAACAGGAAGCTGTACTGTTTATCAGATTTGGGTCTTTTATGTTCCATATTCTCATGAAATGCTGAATTCATGAGCTTAATGTCTTGGAGACGCTATATCTTGATGGCGCACAGTTTATGTCAATTCCTTATTGTTGCTCTTGGGTTTGTGTGAGTACTCCAAACCATTTTTCTGACTGCACATAAGAGAAAAATTGATGTCTTCCAGGTGGGGAAGCAACCACCCATTTGGCTTTGAGCATCTTGCCAATAGACACCACAATCAAAACTGGGGTGCCTTATGGATTTTTCCAAGCCATTTATACTACACTTGAGGCTAGAAACCATTTGCTTTAAAGACAATGTCATACTGAGGGTTTTACCACTATGTATAAAGCCTAAATACACTATGCAAACAGGATTACATATACTGCACACTTGGCTACAGCATATGCTGACCTTGCATATGAAGAACAACATTTTCTACAATCTAATATTCCTTATTTCCTTTTGGCAAACAGGGGAAAATAATATTCCCATAAACATTTTTTGGTCCAGTAACTCCCTAATGTGGGTTGTTGTTCTCGTCTGATGTTTAAGAAAAGAACCAAAAAAAATCTCTTTCATGTAATATAATGTGACCTTTAATTCGTTGCTTTCCTTTGCATTCTAATTTCAGGGTACATTAGAATGCTTGCTATTGCACAGCATGTAAGGTCAAACCCTGCATGTACATTTTTAGCAGTTTTTCAGCTAAAAAAAAACAATTGTATTTGCTTGTATTTGGATCCAAATTGTATTTGGTTTAACATTTATGTTGCAGTGTTATATTTAATTTGTGCTCACAGACTGAATAACAAGTGAACCTGGATCTGCATAAAAACAGAAACAGATTAGTAATAATAATAGTCAAACTATTATTCTGGACACCAAGCAGATGTGGAATTTGAGATACCAGTCAACAGAAAGTGATAACACAATAAAAAACAGTGGGCACTGCTCCTACAAAGCATCACTTATGCCTCGTATGTATTACTTGACAAACCTATGCTAAATTAAATAATGGTATTTCAATGTCTGTAAAATGTATAATTTCAGACAAATTCAGTTCAAAAAATAAAAAATGCATTTTACATATTGCTCAAGAGGGAACACTCTTAAACTTTCATGTCTTTTTAATTAGTCTTTGTTTACAACCAAGTAGCAGGCTGGTCAGTTAGGTTTAGGCACCATAGAGGAAATGTTTTTAACTATCAATTTCCTTTCTCTTTCTGGTTCATGATGATTTGGGCCTGCATTTTGGATTTTTGTAGTGTCTAAGACTTGAAGTGCCAGTAGCAGCATTATCTAAACAATGAATCATATTCTGGAGGTCAAATACAAATGAGTAAGGAAAGATTTGAACTATGTTAAACACAGTGGCAATTATTACAAACAATTCACACTTTCACGTATTTCATTAAATAATATAAAATTCACGTTAATCTCTCTAACTAATTATATCTTTTTGCAATTAAATTGCCTTTGACATCATGTTATTTGTGGCAAGACTAAGACTAAGAAAGGGTACTACTAGTACTTAACTACAATTAATCTTCAACATCATTGTTTAAATGGAGAAAGGAATGTGTAATCCCTACAGTACAAAGTTTTTTATTAGATATCATTATTTTAACTTTAAGAATCATTTTCAGTAAATGGGAAAAATAAATATTTAAAAAGCAAGATTAAAAAATGATTTAATAAAGTAGTTCAGGTGGGTAGCTGCGTCAGCATGCGTACTCTGCAAAAGAACAAGTAATAGGTTTATTCCATGCTGAAAATAGAAGAGACCTTCCTCAGGTGTGAGCATTTGGCAATCTCAGATTGCGGAATGCACTGGGAAAATAACTTTTTTTTTGGTACAAGTTAATTGCACTGTTTGGAAAGCTGAGTGCATTCAGCTGTCTTGAGTCCTGTCATGTGTGGTCAGAGGGTGTGAGCTCACAGTGGAGAACTTACTGTTGACCTATCCATTCTTACAGCTCCTGTGAAATAGAGATTGCTTTCCACTGTTATTCAAACAACATTTGAATAAAACATTTGCGACCACACGTGCAAGTAGAGTGCGTCCGGAAAACTTAACTGATTTTACAATGAGGAGATCAGTCTTGACCATTAAATAAAGTCTAATATGCCATGGCTGTATTGCCGTCACTGGCAATATTGTCATCTCAAGCTTTTGCTTCCTCTGTGTTTTGCTGATTGAGAAACCGTTCTTTCAGTAATCTTTCAAGACACTGGTTTCTACTGCATTTTGAGCTGACATTCATTTTCCAGCAATACCTCTGCCAAATTTCCCATAAAGAAATACAGTCACAGCCTCCCAGCTCCACTCGGCGTGCAGTGTGCTTTGAGGAATTTCATGAGCACACTCCATGGGGTATAGGCTTTCTGAAGATGTTGAAACTTGCAATGCAAAAAATTAAAGATCTGAGCTCAGATAAGTAGTCTCTTATTGTCCAGTAGGATATCCTGAATAGACCTATGAGAAACAAAATGATGCATACACCCCCCCCACACACACACACACTCACAGGGTTTTCTTTTATTCTCACAGGAAAGGGAAAGGAGAATGAATAAAAGTGTGTGGGCTGATAACACACTGTTCATTTTGGGAGAAACCTCACTACCAAGTCTGCTAAAAGAAATCAGTTGCTAGTAGAGTAACCCACACATTTCACACATTGTTCCAACACAAGCAGCCAGCTGCTCCCAAAATCCCCTGTTACACTCAACATTCCTTCATCTTTCCCAGCTAGATCCTAACAGCCACAGCTAAATCCAGGAAAGTGAGGTGAGTAAAAGAAAAAAAAAGCACTTTTCTCAGAGTATTAATAGCCTCAGCAGGCAGTGGGTTGAGGAGTTTAATGCATATGTGTGAGATAAAATAGGATTTTCTTAGGCAACCAGCGTGAGTGAAGGGGTAGGGGCTGACATTCCACTCAGGCAGAACAATCTACTGTTTACAATGGCTTTATTGTGCTGATTGCTTTCTGGACAATATTGACATGCACTCTGGCACAAGCTCACAAGCAGTGTAAAAGGTTCACACTGTCAGTTAGAAAGGCTAAAGTATAATTCCAGACTTTATTAGAAGCACATACGGCAGTTAAAGAAAGATATGTTTCTCTTACCTTATTACTAGTACCTACATCCTATTGAAAAGAATTATATACAAGATCTAAAAATGATAGAAGCTCTGGTGATACCAGGCAAATTCAAGAGCAGCAGCACTTAATATATATATATATCCAATAGCAACAGCAGCATTTGTATTGCTCTGATGACCCAAAATTATCTTCACTGCCAGAGAGGATCTATAACAGACAGGATTTCTTCCACTCACATATAACATACAGTGTTAAAAACTGTTCATAATAAAACTTTCCAGTGTTACAGTAGGTCTGTTAATGATATTGTGAACTTGAATATTCTTAACCATAATGTCAATATGAGCAGGGGCTGATAAAAAAATCATGGATTACTTACACCAGGGAAATGTTTAAAGGAAGTTCATACAAATTACTTCAATTATTAGATGCTCGTAAGATTTGGGTGGAATGTTATTTTAAAACTGTCTCCTGTCAAAAACCTGCATATTCTCGCAAAGGTTTGGCAGCTGCTTGCCTGCTTTCTGCTCCTCATGCTACGTTACTCGTCAAGGACATAGAAACTTGGCAGTGAAGATCCTTCCCTCCCCCACTTACAGTATACTTAGTGTATGCCAGATGTCCCTTTAAGTATTTAAGCTTTGAGATGTCTACAAAATTTAAATTGTTATGTTTAGAAATACAGTATCTTCTACTGGAATGAAGTCATAATCAACTGTCTCTCAGCTCTCACCTTGAGAAACAGATTGTTCTGTACACCTTATGCTCCTTTAAAAGACCTTAATTACATCATTATCACACCTAACACTGTTACACAGTGAGATCTGTTTTGATCTTCATGGTACAGATCGTAGTGAATAATTACTGTACTGTTCTGTTTTCATTTAGAACTGTTCACCCTAACAGAACACTAACTTACCCCTCTGCCCCAGGGTTCTTGAAAATTGCTAATACAGATTACTTTGAGTAAAAAATCACTTTGTTATTTAGCAATCTCTAATGGGAATCTTCAAAAACCTTATCAAAACAGCTCAAGGTAAAGCATGCTCAACCAGCTAACGAGAAGCGTTGTGGTGGCTAATCCAGCACATTCACTAATCAGATCTAATTGACCCATTGTCTAACTATAAATTGTAAAAGGCTAATTTTGTGTTACAAATTACAGATCCAACAGTGTTAACTGTTAGGTAAAAACAAAATGTTTCAAATAAAGATCTCCATAGAACGTTTTCTTCATTAAGATAGAAAACTGGAGTGACAAGAGTAGAACGATATACATTTGTGAAGATTTTTACTGCCACTGTATGTATAGCTGAGAATAGTCTTTGTACTAAAGCATTACTACAACCTGAGGAAAGCTTTGGGTTTCACAAGCTAGCTTTTCAAGCCAAGCTGCCGGATGCCATTGAGTCACAGGTAATCGAAAGGTGGGGTTAGGCTGCTCAGACACAGAGTGTGTGATACAGGCCTGCATTTCAGTTCATCACCATGACTCAAAACGTAATTTCCAAACCAAACAGTTCAAATCTCCTTTCCGGCAAGGGGTGAACCTCACCTGTCTTCACGCCCACCTTTTGGGCCAACCCAATTTAAAGCTCGTCCAAGAGTGAGCTGTCATAACCACAAGTACTTCTGAATTAAAAGACAAAAAGGTTCAGATGAGTGCTCTTGGTCAGACTGGGAGAAATGGCGATTGATTTGGAAGCAGAAGATCTGAGGCTGACAGGAGGTTTGCATTGCAAGACCTTTCCAACAGAGGATCAAATTTTGTGCTCCAAGCTGTTTTCTAGAAATGTAAGCTCACCTCCAGTTTACAAATTCTGAACATGTGTGTCCTCTGGCTCCTTCACGTTTAGTTAGACCTGGGTGGTCTGCAGTTCAAGCACAGACAGTCATGAGAACCACAGAATTCACTTCCCTTCGCTATGTAAAGCAGCTCCCATAATACCACACTGCACAATGGAAGCTCTGAATCCCCTGACTGAGTCTGCAAACAGGCACCCGCAGGAGTGAGCAGGCAAAAGCTCAGATATAGGCTTAACAATAAATTAGGTTTGTTTGGTGTAAAATGAAACAACTCCCAACACTGCTGGTGGAAAAGGAATCAAACTGTAATTCAATTTAAAGAAATGTGGTGATCATGTTTTCTGCATGACCAAGAACAAGTAAAAAAAAATAGTTAATTTGAACTTGAACTCAGAACCCTGTTCTGCAGTTTTTAATGTACTAGCATCACTTAAAAAGAAAAAATAAGAAAGACAAAGTGTGAAAAATGTGTTTTGTTTCTATGGTGAAGAGCAAGTCTGCAGGATTTGCAGAGCGACAAGTTATTTTCCTGGGCAGATCTAAGAAATCACAAAAGTGGATGGGAATGAGGAATGATGCTACAGTCCTGCCCACTGCCTCTTAAGCCTTCGATGACAGTTGAGTACCAACAATGGAAACCTCTTTGAGCCTACTGTATGTTCAGCTGTAATCTAACACTGGTATTCTTCCTTGCACTTTGTATGGTATGGAGATCAGAAGATGTCTTTAGTGAATAATAATAAAAGCATATTCGATTTCAACATGCTTTTTCCAGACTAGGATCTCGTTAACATGAAATGCAATCCAATGGTACTGGTTGTTGGTGCTGACAGTGTTGTCAATTGTGTCTTTACTGATCTCAATCCAACTCCAGTACCCACGCAAAATTCCAATGTAGGTGTTAAGTTTGCTTTGGCTGTTAAGTCCAACAGAACTTTCTAGGCCAAATGCAAAAACCATTGAGTTTTATAGCTTCTAGTTATTTTTTGTGCCTCCTTTTGAGGAAAATGAGTGAATCCAACTATTGTATAATGACAGTCTATACAGATAAAGGTACAAAAGGTTTGATGGTGGAGGTGTGAGACTGGGTTAAATCTGCATCAGTAAAGAGAAATCGGGGAGTAGAGGATAAGCTGGCCTATGAGACTACATACTGTACTGTAACCAGCCAACAATGAATTGTACAGGATCATCCTGAAAGGGAGAAACAGCCAAAATGACAAAAGAACATTGGCAGGGACCACTAAAAGTAAAGCCAGGTGAAAATTACACATGGGAAACATTCTCATTTGTTGTTTTTTTTCTTCCACGGTACAGATCAAGAAATTGATCGGAAAAAAAATGAGACAAACCCTGTATCATGGCCATTGTACATTCTTGAGAATACATGACCACTGTTCCTTCACAGTTACTTTTTTACTTTATTTACCACTAGTGTTTAATGACCATGCAAATTTGGGCTACTAGAATGCATATTAATAAAAATGAAAAATAACTTGTGTACAAGGACATCGATTATATAAGTATCATCTACAGTAAGTATTTCCATCTTAATGGTGTTGTCACATACAGTAACAGCATAAATATGTTCACTGTCCTGCTGATATGTTGTCTTGTCAGGATGCCCTCAGGAAGGGCAGCGAATGAGGTCGCTTGACTTGATCAGTCTAGTGCCCTACAGTCATATATTCATCAATCACCACTGGTTCCAGTAGCGACTAGAAGCTTTTGAACATCACACTCGGACCAACCCATCAATCATGGCCAGGTGCTGTGAGTTTTGATTTCCTAGATCGTGACCTATGATTGATGGACTCTGGCTGTAACATTTTTTTTACTTTTCCCACAAACACATAAAATAAACACAAAACCTACCCTAAAATAGCAAAGAACTACAAAACACTATAAACAACATTGTTTTAAACAATATAAAAGAAGCAAGATGAAAAACAAGAAAAAAACAAAACGAAACAAAACAGTACATTAATCAATTTTCTTCTATCCAAAAAAGAACAAAAAGTATGCATTACTACCACCATCTCTCATACTGAGTCAAACATTTCCATTTTTAAGCAAACTCTTTTGTCTCATTTTCTCCCATAATAGTCTTTTCCAACATATAATATTTAACAGTATGCTTACAACCATCAAAAGTTAACATATTTGCATTGGCTGTTCTCAATTATTGGCTGTGAACATCTCACATGGCAAGCAGCTGTACAAAGACAGACAGAAGAGTTTATTTGCCATATATACAGGTACAATGGGATTTTTATTCATGACATTCTCTTAAGACATGCACAGTACAACAGACAATACAGTACTACATTGAGTCCTTCTCCAGCATATTAATGGCACAAAGTTATTATCTGGATAAGCAGTGTGTTTTGGTTCTTTTTCTGAGTTCTTCTTTCTCAGTTTGCACCACGCCTGACATCCAATAGTTTAAATCACTTCATCCCCTGTGCCCATTTAGCTCTCCCATTAAAAGGTTTTTAAATACAGAATATCACATTAAGTCATTAATGATCAATTAGTAAATAAGACACCAGAAACATATATTTAACATAAACCTTCTTTATAGTTTTCAAATAATTTTCAAATTACCTTACAATTATCTAAAAATTATTAATAATAATGAGCAATTCAGCAGGTATCGGTTTCCAGATTTAAGGTGGTTGGTTGGGTAAATTAGGTGTCATTTGAAACAGGACCACAATTTATTGTCCAAAGGACAGCAGAGATAGTACAAAGATGTTAAACAATGTGCTCAGGCTATGACCTTTGTGGTTATAAGCCTTTTACCCTTAACCACTGTACCATGTATTCATATTGCAAAAACAAAATTCCAATTATACAGTAAGAGTATACTGTATAAACAAGAACAAGGATTTTAAGAGCTTCTAACCTAATATGCCCAACCACCTTTTGGACATTTTGGACCATTAAAAACCAAAGCAGCCTCAGTTTTGAAAGTGTGATTTTATAAAATCAATGTACTGTAGTGTCATTTAGATAAAGTATGTACTGTATGTGAAAGTCACCTTGTACAGCTAATACCATAGCCGTGAAATGTACACTAAAACTACCAAAGACTTTAGGCAATAAAAAATGAAAGACCAGGTTTACTAATTACCCTGATTAGCTGACACATAACACTTATTATCATAACATATAATTCCACAGCTAGGATAAATCAAGGAAATTAATTTTTCTTGTGCTGCAGATGTCTGAACCATGGCAAATACATTTTACAGATACAGTTATATTTTGTACAACAATTTCAAAGTTCAATGACACTGGGTTATACATGTGAGAAGTACAATCAGAGTTTTGCCAAACTAACAGTCACGAGAACTACCAATGTCTGAAAAACAACACTGTTTGCATTCCATGTTGAAAAGCACAATAAATCAAAGATAATCCCGTATTTTACTAAAGAAAAGACAACAGACATAATTGCATTAAGATGGATTAAAAGTTGCCTTCCACATTGAACATTCCCAAATATTTCTAAGAAGATTATAAAAAATATGCATTGCCTAATTCGCCTACAAATACCTGGTTAAGAGGCATTTGGATTTCACCTCCAACCTAATTTTTGTTCTGAAATACAGCTATGAACATGTAAAGGTGTCAAAGAGAATCTCAAGGATCAGAGGAATCTGTTATTTAATAAAAGAAAAAAAGATAAACAAATGCCTTGAAATGACAAATCACACTTACGGAAGTGAAAAAAAGCCATTTTACATTTTTCTACAATACTGTTATTTCTATTTGCTTGGTTTTCAGCTCATTAAATAAAAGCCCCTAAACTCTATGATGCAAACACATTAAGAAAAGTAATGCCTGAGAGTGTTAAAGTGCTCCCTTTAAGTCTTATATTATTCTGCTCAGCTGGGCTTTATAACATGATATCTCATCCCAGACAGGACAGCCAACTGACTAAATTAGTATTCTGTCAGGCGTCCCAATCTGTAAATTTCATGCTTCTCTAAAAGTCATTTTAGACCTATGTTACAGATCTCCTGCAGCTTTTGTCATGGCTCTTGGCTTGTGTCATGGCTCTTGACACCGAATCATTGCTAATCATTGCTAAACTTAAACTTCTTATTCATACGATAAGTTTTTAACAAACGGCAGGGAATTCAAATTCCAGTCATTAAGGCCCCACATCGATGTGTAAACAGCAATAATTCAAATGCTCATCAACTGCATGACCCCCTAACTAAGTAATGGGCTGAGCAAAGTGCTACTGTACTTTTATAATGTACTGTACATGTTCACGTCGTGTATGAGGAAAGCAAGTCAAAGCACAGCAGTGAGTAAGAGATAGCCTCGCTGCCCTCTTGAACTAGAAAAGCGAGAGCTTTACATCATTTAAAAAATTTCAGAACATGGCCATTAGTCATACTTTCAGATGTGGAGAACATCTGATACTTTTTAATTGGAGAAAAATCCCCTTTCCCCATGGTGCAGTTGTGAATGACCAATGACCACGTCTTGTCCAAGCCTTCTGAAGTCATGTAGGAGAATGTTATTATTCACACAGCTGGACAAATTAATCAACTCTAACACCACAACTCCCCCTGCACACACACACCTCATGCTCTGCCATGTCCCTTTGCTTCAGTGCAAATACTGTAGCTCTGGATTAAATAACTAAACTTATATGGACAGCATCTGACAAAGATTTAACAATTTTTTCTCAGGACTGTATTTAGGATATTGGCATCTTTCTTGATGTTTAATATTTTTTTAGATAAGAAGAAAATTGAATGTTTTTTTTTTTAAATAAAACACCATACCCCCTCCCTCTTTCATGGGAGACTATAGTACATGCAGGCCTACACTCCAATCCCCAGACCCCGCTCTTCAAAATGATGAAAGTTTGCATCTATGTAGCTGGTCCACAGAGAAATAAAGTCATGTTTCCACTGTTTTATAGCATTCTGAAAACAACAGGATGTTTGATTTGACAAATTAGTCTGCATAAGCAACAACATATTTCCTTGATGAAAACAATTTTGTGAAGCACAGTATAAATATGGAGAAATACTGTATTCATTGAAATATAGTGCAATACTATTGCTTTTCCTCACAATCATAGGCACTAAAATTCCAGAAGGTATATCAGTTACTTTATAAGCACTCATTAGTTCTAGAAAACTCCAAAGTCCATTTTAAATCAGATCACATTACTCAGCAGCAAATTAAGCCCAGATCCAGTTGCTGCTCCTCATTTATACTAATAAGACACAAAAACTACATCCAAACACTCACTGTAATGCAGATGAACTCAGCACAGCAATTGTTAGACTTCCACAACTATAATTTCCTTCTAGGCAGTAACAATATGAACAACATCAACTGTTAAATGTCAGCACCTTTACTGAAGAAACGTCTTCACTTCTCTGTAATGCGTAATGAATAAACCCAGAATTAAAAAAGCTTTAGCACTGAAAAAAAAAGAATTCACATCTGACAGAGAAAACAGGTGCTTACTTGATCCCATTACTTCATCTTATCCAAAGAATAATCCAGAAATCATAAAGAAAATATCAAAGTTTGTGCTGTGTGGCTAACAATTTGTGAAACTTTTTTTTTCTTCTAATAAAAAGCCCAGATGCTCAGACATACCTGTTACATGGATATAACCTGTACGTCAATCTACTTAGTTTTATGTGCTAAAGCATTTAAAAACACCTAAAGCATACTCAAAGCACAACCTTAAAAAGCCAATGTAGTCCTAAAGTGGTACTTTTTGGCATACCTACAATAAAAATAAGCTTCAAAATGAGTATAATGATGTCTGTCTCCTTCCAACTCATGTTTTGAAGAATGCTCAAATGTTTGTATAGACTACATTTCTGTACATGCTCAGTGGCAAACTCATTGGATAAGTCTCCATTGGCATGCCCTCATTCTTAGTACAGTATGTACTTAAACATTCAGGACAATATTTCCCACAAAACATATTAGATTTAAAGAGATAATAAATATCTAGTGATATTAAATTAAAAAGCATATATGATCTAATCCTCTTACTGAAAGGCCGCTTACGTTACTCATTTTCCGAGAGCATAATCCTGAGGACAAGAGGGTAGGAATGATTAATTTTAGTTTTCTATACTGGGGTTTTCATGTGAGTGCTGAGATCAAGTGTGGCTTTTCCTCTCTGCTTGACAAAACAGACACAAAACTAGGAAAAACACAGAGGAAAACTATTAAACACACTGGGAAAAATAAGTATTGTTCTAAAAAAGGTTGAGGTACAGTACCTGATATTGAGGGCTATTTCTTTACTATGTCATACCAATGGTTTCACTTAATTCTTACAGTACATGTAATAATAATAATAATTAATAATTGCTTACACTTATATAGCGCTTTTTCTGGACACTCCACTCAAAGCGCTTTACAGGTAATGGAGACTCCCCTGCACCACCACCAATGTGCAGCATCCACTTGGATGATGCGACGGCAGCCATAGTGCGCCAGAACGCTCACCACACATCAGCTATCAGTGGGGAGGAGAGCAGAGTAATGTAGCCAATTCATAGAGGGGGATTATTAGGAGGCCATGATTAGTAAGGGCCAATTGGAAATTTGGCCAGGACACCGGGGTTACACCCCTACTCTTTTCGAGAAGCGCCCTGGGATTTTTAATGACCACAGAGAGTCAGGACCTCGGTTTTACGTCTCATCCGAAGGACGGCGCCTGTTTACAGTATAGTGTCCCCGTCACTATACTGGGGCATTAGGACCCACATGGACCGCAGGGTGAGCGCCCCCCACTGGCCCCACTAACACCTCTTCCAGCAGCAACCTTAGTTTTTCCCAGGAGGTCTCCCATCCAGGTACTGACCAGGCTCACACCTGCTTAGCTTCAGTGGGTTGCCAATTGTGAGTTGCAGGGTGATATGGCTGCTGGCTAGAAAACATGTGTTTTCTGATGTTTCCTTTATATAGATGTTGGTCTAGATCAAGTAAAAAAAGTGTCCCTCTTAGCAGGTGCAATATTCATATTTTTGTTTTTTGGCAGGTGGATTGAAATTGCGATTTAATTAAATTTAATTGATTTAGTTAAAATAATCTAATTATAATCTAATTTGAGGACCTGACTATGTCAATTAACAAAAGCCTTTAGTACTAAGATAAGGAAACAACTAACAGACATCCTTTTTAAAACTGTCCGACAGTGCTACCCTGTATAGCTTTCACAATAAATAGCTCCTATTACATGGAGAATGGGACTGTTATGCTGTGAACCACGTGTCTCTCATTTCCTCTGTCGGAATATCACATTTCCAAAAGAACACTGCACTTTGGTTTCGCACATTACTTTTAGGTACAGGTGGTAGCCTAATTGACAAGGTGGGTGACAGTGCCTTTTAGAAATGTTGGGCCAAAAAGCCTTTTTTTTTAAGCCAAACAATATTTGTTAACATGAGATTAATATGAATGACAAGTATGATATCCAGTACCACTTATAAGTACCCCTGAATAAGTATGATTGGGGTACAGGTATAATTATACCCCTGGAACCAGGACTAGGGAACCCTTTTTTGCAGCTTCATAGCTTCCAAAGTTAAAACTTATTCTGTAAAATTGACTCACAGTTATATCTGAGTCACAAAACTCCTGAGTCTGGGTCTGAGTCTAAGTCACACAAGGTTGAGCCCAATCTTGACTTAAGTACTTATCACAATATACAGTATGTGACACTATCCCAAGTCCCAGACTCAAGTCTTGTAAGCGTGAAGTCTGTTATGTACTGGATACCAGACTGTGTAATGTTCCAGACAGATTGACCACCATCCAGTAGAATAGAAAATAGAAAGTCCTGCTCAAAGGAACTAAATGTTATTAACAGCAGCTTCTATGCTTAACTTGTATGACATTGCTATTACAATATTAATCACAAAAAGGGCAAAGGCTGTGCCACTGGCAGTGATGTGTCAAATTATTTAGGGATTTACAGTCCACGACATCAGGGAACACCAGGAAGCAGAACCAGGAAGTTCTGCGACCGAGTGTCTTACTAAGAACTGCTAGTGTAATGGAACACACTTTCTGAAAATATACTGTAGCTCTGTTACCTGCTTTTATTGTTTCATTCCTGAGAGGAAAGCAGCATTCCTACTGAGGAGTTTCAATGCAATTAATTATTTTTGGTTTTTAATATTCCCAAAGGCTAAGGGCCATTAAAAGTAAAAAGCATGTTGCATTTAAAAACTATTGGCCTATTACCTACTGTTTTTATTTTAAGCATTGTATTATTACTTTTTCACGTAGTATTAAATAATTCAATTATATACTTCATTTATGCTGTATACTACTGTACGGATTCCTTATATTGCAATTAACGAAGGTTGCACCTTCTATCTTTTACGTTCCCTATTAACAGCATCCAGATATGGAATAACATATACTGTATATCTTTCACAATAAATAACTTTTTTGAGGAAATGGCATCAACGAACAGGCATAACACTATTATTAGCAGTAGTAATTTTATTAGTGCTATGAAAGGCTAATTAACAAACCAGCTGGAAAACCAATTAAAGCATTGGCATGTTACAATGATTCAGCTCACTGCAAAACAAAAGGCTCCTAGAAGAGAAATGTGCACACTGTGATTGTTTTCGGGCTCTGCATCCTTTCCATTGGGAAGACAATTACTATTATGCCATGGTAGAATAAGAGCTTCAGAGTTAACATTCTACCTAATAGCAAACTTGTTCTCAATGGTACACTTAGAATGAGGAACGCAGAGAGGTTTTCACATCTCACGCAATGAATCACTCTGCCTCCTTTTTATTAAATGGTGGACTTGGTAAAGCAAAATTAAAAAAGCAATTACAAAATACGTGTTTACCAAGCTTAAAAACAAAAAAAAAACAGTCTGCTTCATTATGCTTTTATCTTGATTTATTTGAAGAAGATTCTGTTTATTGTTCCAACAACAAAAAAAAAAATGAACTTCATAACTATGTTTCCTGGAACATTTTATGTTCTAAGGAGACTTTCTAAGTGGCCCATCTTCCATAAGCATGTTCAATATCTGGGTTAACATGAAAGGTGAAGGCTGTGATCGTAACCAACTCATTTTGCAATGTATCCACAGAGAAACGTTTTCAAGATCAGTTCTGGGGGAAAAGCAAACAGAGAAGGTCTTGCGTGGTTCTGGTATGTCAGAAACAAAACATACAGAAGTCATGCAGAAGTCATGTCTTCCACAGACAGCAGAACCTCCTCTGACCTTTTACATGAACATTGTTGTCTTTTCCCACAGAAACATACCCGCTTCTGTTTTCTATCACACTCCAGGATACTCTGAATAGATAATCCACTGGAGATGATAACATTTAAAGAGATCAGTCAATAATTACCAAGGAAAATGTTCAAAAGTCACGACTTTTTTGGTCTTTTAAACTTTAAAGTGTCCACAGAGATCAATATTTAATTTCTGTCACTGCAAGTTACTGGACTTTAAGGTCTTTCAGCAAATTTTCAAAAATAAATCTGAAACATCAACTGAAAGAAAATACACTAAATGTAACTGGTTTCTCCATGACAACACACACATGACAAGGCTCAGTAGAAGTACCCAATGTGGTAGAAGCAACCTGCAGCCATTAAGGTTCAGGAGGACTTCCTAAATCAACAATGAAAAACCTTTTAAAAAAAAAAAAGTTATATTTTTGATGGCTTCTATCAGGAAAACCCTCAACACATCTACATTCAGCAAAAAGTAATTAAAGTGCTATATATGATAACTGCAATTAAATGTTCTTGTTTTAAATCTTGTTACTGACTTGTTTAAAGTGCATCTGAGATATATATATAAATACTTTACAATATCTAGATAAATATTGTTCATTATGGCTCAAAAGAAGAAATTATTAATTATGCTGTCTACTCAGAATTACAACTGTAATGTTGGTTTATAATGTTTTTGGAGAAAGCCTAGAGATCACAGCAAAGATATCCATATAAGGCAAAAGCTGAACTATAGCAGACAACATCTGTGGCCTCACAAAGTTAAATTTAGTTTTTGTTTATGAGTTGTAGTGTAACATTTGTTGGGGGGATTTGGACTGTTATCACATTGGAGTTTGGGGGAGTCAGTCAATTATGGTTCTATTTATGAAAGATATCCCACTTAGGTTTTCACGCTTTCTGCAGTAAAAAAGTATATGAGCAATATTTTCTAAATGAAATACGTCTTTCATCACACTGGCAGCGAGGTAAGAAAGGCAAGGTCATCAAATAGTCCCTTCTAGAGTTCAATTTGAAAAGCTCTCCTCATCAAAAATGAAAAACAGCACTAACAGCTAGTTATATTTTAGTGGATGCTGCACATTGGTGGGGGTGGAGAGGAGTCCCCATTACCTGTGAAGCGCTTTGAGTGGAGTGTCAAGAAAAGCGCAATAGAAGTGTAAAGAATTATTATTATTATTATTATTATTATTATTATTATTATTATTATTATTATTATTATTATTATTATAAACTGATCCTGACATAAAAATGGGGAATCTTTAAAGTACAGTATGTAAAATCTGTCTCACCTGTAAAACAAACTCTAATACACAAAGTATATACAGAAATTAAATTGTTCTCCACAATTTACACATACTGTACTTTACTGTCATAAATTTGGTATTACTGTATTTCTAATATGTCGCTTTTAGTGCATTACTCTCGATTTTTTCTTGTTGTTTTCATCTCATTTGCTCAGAATTTGCCTGCTAAGAACAATTAACAGCTTGAGCGGTTGATACACTAATGACGCAATAATATATTTGACAATCCCCTTCTTCCTATTCTAAGACTTGTTTGGAAACTGTCTATTCAACATTTTTCAGCACTAATTTGCTTCCCTTAAACAATTCCCGGTATGCCAGTTTGTACGTTGTTTTCAGAGAGCGTTTTCAACAGAACAAATATTCACTATGGCTTAAAACGGTCTGCATCACTACCAGTGATGTTAACTCTCTTAATTTAAGGAGAAACATTGGGGAATCTACTGTATATAGGTACGTGATGTTCGTGACCTGTACATGCACAGTCCAATATTAAATCAACAAATGAAACAACGGAGAAGTGCCCAATTTTCACAATCTATACTATCAAAAAGAGATCATGTTTGAGCTTTACAATGCAGCCACTTTTCAACATCATTCAGGGGTCTGAGGATAGCTTTGAATGGAATTGGATGCCTACAGAGTGCCAACAGAGCACATGTTCCTATCTGCATATCTGAGAAACCTCTGCAACAACCCCTGGTTTAAATTCTGCTGGAGATTAACCAGCAGAGCTTTCATTTACAGTCACAGCAACACACACCAGTGTCATCTCAGTGTATTGATTCTTTGTGGCAGAAGATGATGGATTTCACCCCTTCCTATGTGTGAAGAATTTGGATGAGATTGTTCTTCTCTGTCCCTTCTGCACTCCTATAATCATATCTCACAGCCAGATATGAGCCAGATGATACAACTACTGTCCTAAAAGTAACTGAATGCTGTTAATCTCACACAATAAGAATTGCTTTAACAAGGTCATGTTATTAACCAATATGTACTACAATGATTTTTCATTTCATTAATTTTTTATCCTTAAGGAATAATGGCTTGTATATACTATAGAATATACTATATACAAGAAGTAACTACTGTATATTCTAACAGGTCCTAAAGTAAATCAAAAGCAGTCAAAAAGCCAGCAGCAAATGTTTAAAAAATTGGGATTTGATTGTTAGCAATGCTTATTGCACAACAAAGGCATTCATACAAGCATTCAGTAACAAAATATTAAAACTGCTGACAATTTAAATAAATAATTTAAATGTACTGTAATTTAATGTACAGCAATTTAAATAAATAACTACAAGAACAAATAATAATATAAGATATTGGAAATCTTCAGACACACTTCAGCACTTTAGTCCCTAGTTCAAGTCACCTAATTAGTTCCTAACTGGCTGGTCAAGAAATCTTTTGGCTGCCTCAGTTTACCAGCATGTAAAAACAAGCGATATTAGTTTAGACATGCACAGAAGACATATTCGTGCTAATTACTTTTTGTCAAGAATTAAAGTAAACTCTGATAAAACTGCAAGCTTGCTACAAGGCTCCCGACCAGGCTTAAGGAGCCAGACTGTTTGGTTTTCTGCGTTTTGTTTGGGTCATCTAACCTGAATTTATCACTGGTAGACCCCTACTTTTAAGATGGCTCTGGTGTTGTCTAATTGTTTTATAAATCTTCCATTGGACTCTGATTTTACTGTCTCCTCATATCATCCTGGGAACCAAATTTATTTCACTCTTATACACACAAGTTTTAAAAAGAGCTCAGAAACAGTGACTAACCACATCATTTGGAAAAACACAGGAGTTCTTTGCTTTTTATATAAGCAAACCCCAGACTCACAGTTGCTAATTAGAGGAAAAATACAAGAATGAGTAACACAAGTTATAATTATTTTCACCATCTTTACTTCTACAGTAGCTCCACTAAGGAAAAGCCTAATACAGTATGTCATAATCAACAAGAGCTGAACTTTGGTTTGGATTTTGTCCTGAAGACCAAGATAGCGATCCTAAAATTAGCTGTTAATATTACAATATTTTGAGTTTTTTGTTGACAGCAAAACAAAATACAGTATGAAGCAAAATCCCAAGTGTTTCCACCTGTAAAGACACAATCACCCAAGCACAAGGGTGAGTGTATCTTTACAGGTGGTACGAGGTGAGGTACTGTATATGATCTATCCTGGGTTGTGTTGACAACCGACTGTGACCGTGATTCACAGCTTTTGGCTGAACACTGCCAAGGGCAGGATGGGTTGAGTCTTGGCACTATATGTCCCAGCAACATCAGTGTCGGTGTTGGGTGCTTGCAGCATACAGTACAGGTAGTGTTTTCAAATAGGAGAAGTTCCTTCACTCAATCATAGATACTTTATTGATCCCGTGAGGGAAATTGCAGTGCAACAGCATCTTACAGTAGCACAATAAACACAGCTGAGTGTAACGAAATAATATACATAGAATACAATACATACATTACCGTCAGTAAAGTCAGTGAGAAATTTACCAAAAAAGTTGCTCACAGTATAGAATATACAAAAAACAGAACAGTACACAAAACGTTGCATTGCACATTATAAATATAAAAATATATTGCACAAGTCCCTAGCATATATTGCACAAAAAAACAGTTGTAAACAGGGAAAACAAGATGTAAGCAGAGAGTTTAATGTTTAGTCCAAAAACAGGTCAATGTCAATGTTGCCCCTGCCAAGACACACAATGGATGAGTTGTACAGTCTTATGGCAGAAGGTAAGAATGACCTTCTGTAGCACTCCCTGTCGCACTTTGGTTTTAATTCAGAACCGTCAATTATTTTTGTTATGCTAATTTCGATTTGGAATAGCTAATTGTGAGTTTTTCACATCTTGGCTCACGGCTACAAACCCCAGCCACCTAAACCACCGATATGAGAGAACAAGACAAGTGGCTTGAAAGTGAGTGGGTAGGTGAGTCTGCCTACCCTACCTCTCCTCTCCTGGCTGGGGTTTGTAGCCATGAGCCGAGATGTGAAAAACTCACAATTAGCTATTCCAAATCGAAATTAGTATAACAAAAATAACTGACGGTTCTGAATTAAAAACAAATCCAAAGTGTTTCAAAATATGTAATTGAATTTGTACGCGAACTATCAGTAGTTTACAAAATAATGCTCACAACTAAGGAAAGAAGATGGCTTACTTTGGCTTTTAAACTTATATTATGTATGGAAAAACAACCTCTCTCTGAAGTTGTTGATTATGGGCACGTTCCCTTTTGCACACATATATCTGGATTGTAGAGCAACATGAACAGATACAACATGTTATTACCTGCAAAGCAGCCAGAAGCAAATACTTCTCCACCCCAAACCGCCAACAGTGGATACCATATTCTATGTAAAAGAAGTACTGCTTTAATCAACATTTAACAGTTTGTAGAATAATTGCTCAGGCAGTGCTACAGTCTACGTTACTTTAACTGTTCATTTTAAGCTTCTTTTCTTTACTTAAATGTATACAGAATTTTTACAATGCGAAGAATTTCTTACAGTTTTACAGCACACCTTTAGTTACTCAGTTACTATACCTTACTGCAAATATAAAGTACAATTTAATGATTTAGTCATGTTCGTCATTGGACAAGGATTCTAAGAAGGTATTTTAATCAATTTAGACAATATTTTAATACATCATTTAAGACATGCATGAAAAGAGCTAGGAAAAAGATAAAAGAGGCCAATTCAAAGCTCTAATTCAAAATCCATAGCATTGCTTCCCCACCATATTGTTGTGCATCCGTTTGCAACCCTTTAACAAAGCAAATAACATGTGCATGTTAATCCCTTAGGGTATTTTTCCAGGTAGGCGCTGCTTTTCAAGTAAATGAGACGTGCATCTTGGCACATAACTGATATTTTCCTGCCTATAGCTCTCTTTTCTTAATATCAAAGATGAAAAATCGACAAGTAAAGGAACAAAACTACACACTCAAATAATCCTGAATAACTGGTATGACATCTTTCAGCTTCTATCAGTATTGTGAAGTTGAGCATGTAACGACTAGGCAATTACTTGTCAGTAAAGGACAATCTTGACAAGATGAAAAGACATTTAAGAATACACCAGCTGACTTGGTTGTTCTGCTTGAGACTTTTAACATGACATTTTTGTCTACTGTAATAAAATGCAATCTGCAAAGCTACAGTATCTCTTATCACTTTCCAAGTGGCTGCCTTTCTCAAGAAGCTCTTTCAATATCTCACCATTAAAAAAAAAACTGTTAAAACACATATAGGATAACCAGAAGGTGAAACTGAATTGTACAATCCCACTATACAGACATGTTTTCATTTCTCTTACATTTTGTTTAAAGTGAATAGCAAATTGAAAACCTTAGAATTCTAGTTCTTGGGCCACTTGAGCCCTACCTTATTGATATACAAAATTCTGCTGACCCAACTTTGCAGAGTAATCCTTAATCATTTGCAGAACCCTGTCCCCCTCCCCCACAATGACCCTGTAAGATTAATAAAACCATTAACACTACTAATCATACTTTATCCTTGCAATCAGTGATCCTGGAAAATACCTGCTCGAACAGATTCTTTATTAAATGCATGCATGTGATAGAATGTATACAGTAAAGGTCATCAGAAGCTAAATAGGTTAGCAAGTCATGAATGAACTGCAAGGTTTCAGACAATGCATTTCAATAAACTCTCTGACAGCAAAGAAGATCTGGCTTTCAGTAGCTTATAAACAGTAGAGTTCAGTGGCCTAAGATAAAAAGTATTATAACTAACCTGTATTTTTTTTCCTGAATCCTTCCTGATACACTTCTCTGTATCAGCTGGCTCATAATCATGGATTACTTACAGCTGCAATATTTACTATAGTTTACTGTCAGGTTAGGCTTCTCTGGCACTACCAGAAAGGGTCATGACAATAGTATGACACATTTTTTACACTGTATTATGTAAATGTTCATGGGTCTAATAAAGGGGTAGCATCTCCATTACCCTCTTCAAGGCCACAGGCTTATAGTACATTCACATTATTGACTCTCTTTCACAATGTGCTCCACTCCAGGAGTTCCAAGAGTTATCTTAAAACAACACGCCTGCCTGTTTATTCAGGGAGAGTGCTTCAGGTTACTGTTCTCTACTTCTGTGCACAGAAGGACACAAACATGTGCAGATGTAGAACAAAAGTAGAACGTACTCTACGATGTAGAACAACTCTTTTTAAAGGTAAATGTGACAGGTTAAGAAAAAATGGTCATGTAGTTTACAGATGAATTTGGTTGATTACACAGTAATGGAATACAGATTTCTTGTTTCATTTCACATACTGTATATTTCCTCAAGAAACAGAAGAGAGATTGCTGTATGACCAGAGTACAGAAAATATTTACATATGCAGGTGAACTTCAACCTTATTAACTGAGTGTTTTTATCGTTTACCTCAGGAATGAACAGCCCCTGTTCATCCTTCAATGATCTAAGGATACCAATCCTCCTTCTCAAAAACAAACCCATGAAGATAATTAAATTCTGATATTAATAACATATGTAAATGATACTTCTATTTACATTGCACATTATTGATTCTGGAATATTTGGTAAAATATTTTGGTAAATTTTGCTCTGAAAGCACATCTAATGTTTCTACATTCTTTCATTTGGTGGTCTTACAACAATGCTTAATAGTGCTAATATCTACATATTTCTAGGACTTCTTTTAGGAGTACTCTAAAATATACACTATATACAGTATAAAATACTGTATACTGTAAACATAAACAGTATATAAAATACTGTTAAAAGTCTCTTTTAAAATCACCTCAGGCCTGAAAGGCTCCACTCTTCTTTTCTTCCAATGTCTTTTAGCAATAAAAAAACTAATGAAACAATGCAGTTTCTTGAACAATTATTTAGCAAATATAACACAGTAGTTCCTCTTAAAGATCGACTCATGCTCTTTGGTTGTTACAGAATGTGATGTCTGATCTATAAAAAACTGGAATGGTACTGTACCAATTATGCTGTATTCAAGCTGTAACTAGTTTGTTTAATAATTAAGGATCTTTATTGAAGCATCTCAAGACAGGTAGCAGATTTCAGAGTACAAGTGACTGAAATGATTGATTGAGTTCAGCGATTAGCAAGATACATTTAAATTTGAATTTCCTACAGTATATGGAGATGATTAACAGTTTAGCAGTAGGTAAACATGGTTTAATTTACCCCCTAGCTACCTGTTATAAAGTATTGTACATATAGTATGTTTTTTATTTTGATAAAAATATGAAAAAATAATGCCTTAAAGATTCATGTTTTGAATGAGTGATGACAGGATAGGAAGATGGCAAGATCCCACAATTAATTCTGTTGAATGTAAAATTAATAGCGACAGATACCTTATAATAAAGGGCTCCCTGGGGCAATGTCAGAAAGCGTTTCTACCTCTTGTCTGAAAATGGAACTAAGTCAAGGGCAAATCTTGCTTGGAAGACGCATCTGCTACAACAGTGCAAACTGGTCTTAGCTTGCAATACAAAGCATATTGTCCTGCTGCTGAAAACAATTACTATAATCATCTGGACAGTAGCTACAATGACACAGAAGGGGGTGATTAACAATTTAAAAGTGAAGAAGAGTGGTAGGACATTGTATCATCAGAGGTCTGTGGGAGGACAACATTAGGCATCCAGGGAGATAGAAAAGGAATTAATGGATAATACATAGATATTTTCATTCAGGTTGTTTTACAATCAGTAGGACTATTGCTTAAGACTGATTTCCTCGTATTTGCATATTTGGAATAACTAACTAACAATAGAAAATCTGTACATAAACCCTGTCCATTCAATTATTTTCAACACTAAAGTTTTCTTTTAACACAAAGAATAGAATAGATGATATATCACACTTCACTATTCACTCTCAATTTCCCCCCATAAAGCACATTGCATCCATACATCTACACACTTATCTCCAAGACTTGTACAATGACCATTATAAAAGTCTCTCCATTTTTAACCACTTTTCAACTCATGGTCACAGAGGAGTTGGAAGTTATCCCAGGAAGCAACAGCCAGAACACAAGATACACACTGGATGGGATGCCAGTCCATCACAGGTAACACACAGTAACAAACACAGAGATGCACTGTAATAATCCGCTGCTGAGGTGGGACTAGCAGCACATCTGTGAGGCCTAGAGTAAACCCAAGAGTTGGGCGAGAGGTAGCTGAGACAGGGAACCCCACAAGGAACAAAACATACAGTAGCATACAGTAGCTGTGACACTAGCTCAAGACTCAAGGGGATCAAAAACTAAAAACGATGACAGAGCCCTGAGCTCTGTCAGATCCAAGTTTCTATGTTCTGAAGCACCTGGGATGGGTGTGGTCGTAAATCATCTCCAGGTGATCTCAGTCTCCTTTCAATTGGTTTCCACAGCAACCGGCACTGGGTGAGGGGTTGGATTGCGATGTAAGAGACTGCTGTGTTAATACTAGCTTGCTTTGCCGCCTGTCAGTGGGAGGAAACCAGAGGACCCCATGGAATCCCATGTGAACATGGGGAGAACATACAAACTCCACGCAAATTACGCCCCAGGTCTAGAATTAAACCCAGGCCCTAGAATTGGGCTGCTATAAGAATAAGAATAGGAATAAGAATACAATTATATTACTGAAAGCACTTCAAGAGAATAGAGATTACAATGATTTAGACTTAAAAAACAGTTTAGTTTGACTCTAAAATGCATTTCAGATCGCGGTGCAAAGTAAATGGGTTATAGTTTGTTCTTCAGTTTTGTCCTTGTGTGAGAAACAGACTGTTTTTGCTTTCTTCTAGGGTGATATAAGGCCAGACAAAATAGGGGAAAGAAGATTTCATGTGTTGTGTTAGAAATACTCAGAAAGTACCCTGTTGCTTTTAATGTATAAATCAAATGTAATGAAAATAAAATTTTTTCTTGTGAATTAGACTTACTGTAAGATCAAGATTTGACTCACAACATTTTGACAGCAGAAAATTATTAGGGGAACTGCACTGGTATTTTAGTTTCCGTGGACAAAGCGGTATATCCAGCAACATCGATATGCAAAGGAACATTTAGGTCTTGAGTAAGTTAATAGGAAAGTGTAGGCTAGTGTATACAGTCCCACAGAGAGGGCATGGTGGAGTAGGGTGTTTTTGCTAGGACTCACAATCTACTGTAGCAGACAGGTTCATAGGAAAGCATGGGAGAAAATATTCCCCTCACATTAAGGGCAGGTTTCTGGGAACCAGGAATATCACACAAGGAATTCAACTCACAGAAGCCCTGGATTCTAACTTGGTGGCCCCATCTCAGCTAGTTTTTTGAGGGGTTTCAAGGAAAAACACAATACGTTTGATGATCAGGTAACCAAATCAGAATAAGTTGATAGAATCAGAAATTGACACCTCCATTTTTTTAACACAATGTACTGCACATGAGTTAGACCTACACTGTTAACTTAAATAAGACCTAAAAGATCTTCTTATCAGAGTTGCTCTAATGCACTGGTTGTTAACCTTTATTGCAGCCTGCACCCCTTTGGTTCTCAAAAAATGTTCTCTCACCCCTTATCACAAATAATTGAAGAAAATGTGTTTTTTATGATTTAGCTTCTAAAACACTCCATGCTCCCCAGGTTAACAAGTACTGTTCTAATGGGAATAGTTTTCATTAATTTATTTCAGTGTTTAGTAACTGCTGTTTCCTGACCAGAAAATCACAAAGTGCCAAAATTTTGCACTTGTCAGTTTGATATTAATAATCCATACGAAGCAATTAAATATTAAAAACATGAGAGTTTTTGAAAAGCTTTTAGTAAAAGTAAAATTCTTAATTTGTCAAGTGGTTAAAAACTAATACAAAACAGCATGTTTTTCACCTTTTGCCCTACATTTCTGTCTGCAAGTGTCCTTGTCGTATGACCTCACATAGACATTTCAATAACAACTTGTCATGTTTGTTCTGCAAATTGGCACGTAATGTTCACAGAAATGTGAAAAAGTACCAGTTTATTAGATATAAAACAATGTGTCATATACATCAATGCTTTGCCCTTTTATTAATGGCATTTATAGGGATTATTGATATCCCCGAGGCTCACCACTTATCAGTGTTATCGTACAATCAATTTGGCAAAGTTAAAAGGCAATTGCCAGTGTTTATCCTGTCTTGTTATATTTAATGCATGAACGGCCAGTCTTTGCTCTGTAATTAAACTAAAACCTTTTGAAAATCCGTGTCCTAGTCAAGCAACCTCAGTCAAGCAACTTATGATTAAGGTCAGATTTTTGTTAAAGTTTCTACAAATGTCACCTTATAATACTGGATTTTTATTTCACAGCAGGGCAAAACCTATTCCATTATCTGAAAGGACATGTAATAGTTCAAGCGCAGCAAAAGTACAAAAAGACAGATGAGTTGGTTGATGTTTTGTTTCTTATTCACAGTTGAGGAAAATGAGCTGGCATTTATTAAAGGTAAGAAAAAGTGGAACAGGCTTTGTACTAGAGCAAAGATCTTTGATGGGATCAGTTTGCTATGAGAGTTGCAAATGTCCATTTACTTGTAGACTACTGCATTCCTAGATTAAAATAATCATAATTTCCATATGCACAGAAAAACAAATGAAAACACAAATCAGGTAAACCATAGACAAAGCATGAAAGTGAAATGTCCCTTGTCACTGTTCCAGAGTTTTTCCAAAGAGAAGAAACACAATATTTAAAGGGCTGCACGCCTTAAAGGTTCGAAGGTAAATAAGAGTACAAATATAGCTACCTACAGAATGCTAGTAAATCTGATCACATTGGGCAGCATTTTTTATTCTCAAGAATAACATGCTGCTCATTTGTTTAAAAAGGAGAGATATGCATTTGAAAAATCAAGTACAACAAAACCATTTTTTTGTAAATAGGTCTTGCTAGTCCTTACTTTGTGAAGTTAACCTTTCACATCAATGTCAATAATAGTGGAAGTTTCTGTTTTGACTTATGTGCCAATAATTTTAATGTGCCTGCAACTGTATAATAATAATTTCTTTAAAGTTCAAAAAACTTCAGTCACCGCCATTTTTTAATGTAAACTGAGCTGCCCAAAGCAAATACAGTAAATGGTCTCTTTACAGCACCACTTCAACTTGTAAAACACCTGCAGATTCTCTGGGACCTTCCCAGCATATACTGTACCTGACTGACAGTGCAGCATAAACTCTTGGCACAGCTCCCACAGCAGCCTGATGTGTACATGTAAAGCCCATCACTAAGGAGCAATTCACAAGGTTCACTTTCAAGATGAGATTAAAAACTGATGTAGGACATTACGAACACAAACACATGCCAGTGGATATTGGCAGTTTTTTTATACTGTAGATGTTTATCCTAGAATGTGACGATGTCACAGACTTAATTCTGAAAACAATTCTTGGAGGGAATGCAACAAAAGTGTTCGGCGCTAGAGCTGAATTTCCCCACCAGAATGGTTTTTAATTTCCATGTAAGGTGTGCCAGCTGAAACCCAAATGTTCCAAAGTGGGTTAGTGTGCAATGTATCCTTCAGATCACTTAATGTTAAAACTGGCATTGCTTTCTCATTTTCTCAGATCCGAATTCCCTTACGTCATGATCTCACCAGACTAAGGTGACTAATAACCAAACTTTCTGTAGAAAAACATGAAGTTCGCACTGTAGTCTCACCTGCTCAATTCATGCTTTCAAGCCAAGAAAAACCCCTCATAAATATGTACTGTATGCTAAAGTAACTGTCCTAGCTTGACTTTCCAGATTCAAGTATGGGTTAGAAATATGGCCTAACTGAATGAATACTTGTGACCGTTATCCTCAAACAATAATCTTTAATTGACCACCCCCTATAAAAGCCCCCTTTTACATTGTAAATTAAATGTTCTCTGTGGATCAATTCTCATTAAAAATCTCATAAATCAAGACAGGCTGATCCTTCCACTTTTAGTCTACTTCAGAATGGCAAAGAGAATCAAGACCTACTAAAAGTGATTTACAACACACAGAGCTGCCCAGAATTCAATTGCCACAAACGGATACGTTAATCACCCATTTTGCATGATCATAAATGGTAGAGCAAAATTATTGTGATGTCCAGTTAATCCCTATCTCCTGTCCATACCAAATTAGTTTAATATTCTTTAATCACACTTAAGTACATCTGTTCCTGCTCTAAGGTCTTGCCTGTCTCAGCAGAACAGGTCTGGGGTACACACAGACAGGTTTCAGTGCATGAGTCACTACAATTACCATATTCTGACCCACTTCTTCTTCTTTCAGATGAAAACCACATGTTTACAACATTCTACTTGGCTTGCTACTTCACTACTGTGTACTTCAATAACCCAGATTCTCTCACATACATTATTTTTGCAAAGTAAAATCTGAGGAATCCTGCACAAATATTTCTGACTTTTTAAGCCTTATGCTGTTAACAATACAATATACAAAAATAAACAGATAATCCAGTATAAGACTTTGAGCCAGCTCAGGGGCCTGAAACCCTTGTTATGGAGAGCTACATATGTATGTTTATGGTTTTCAATCTAACTGAGTATCACTGCTGTATCATATGGTTTACTAGTGCACATTAACAGGCTTCCTAGGGTCACTGGTCATTGGTTTACTTTATCTCCATTTAAAACCTATAGGCTTTGCCTCTCAAAGGCGAGGGGTCACTAGTTCCGGTATGTCTGAAAAAATAAGATATTCAATAACCATAACAAGGTTGCAAAAATCAATATTTATTGGAACAACAGTAAAGTTAAAAAAACTAAAGCAGAGTGACATTCAATTCTTCCCTACTAAGTATAAGTTTTGTAATACAAAGTCCTGCGTTCCGTTTGCTGAAAATGTTTGCTTTCCGATGTGCCCCAGGCACTTGAGATCACTGGTAGCTGCCTAACTGGAAAGATTTCCCAATGTGTAATTTGCATGTGTTAAATGCAGTCAAACAGCAAGCACTGGTTTCCTGATGGCCTGCAATCAGGTATTAGAGAAACTGGGGTGACTACAATACACCCTGTGACTGAAAAGGTTTACAGATGAACAGGAAATAACCCAGAGACCCTATAGCCCGATGACATGAGAGCAGGTGACAACTCAAGTCTCAGTGCCTGAAATTCCCATCTAATGGCTTGACTTAGACAATGAGTCTTGTGATAACAGGTTTAACTCTACTCACACTGGGATCCCATTCCTTACAGACATTATATCAAATTTCAGACATAAGGAAAACATTACATACAGTATACCAGCAACTATAAAGTTCACAGCAAATAACATCAGTATCCATATGGGTTGTATAAACTGTCATGAGAATTGTTTTATGGACTACCCATAAGCACATAATTCTTCTCAGCTGACAGTTGACTTCTTGACATTAGTTCTGTTTAATGTTACATACAGTATGATGTTCACTAACTTTGTTAACTAATGTTCACAGTTTGTGTGTTCTACAGATTCAATAAAAGCACATATTGATTACAGACACAGATTATCCTTAAGAGATAACTAGAATATATTGAGATTTGTAAATGAATTAAACTGGAACTTCATTCAGACAGAAAAAAAACATAGCTGACAAAAAAACAAAACAAAATTGGTGTCGCTTCTGTACAATATTTTTTTATCAAGTAAATATTACTGAATGAATGAAAGGAGACTATAATGTCACCTCTCTTTGTATATCAGTTCAAATTACTTAGAATAATACCACAGCTCAATGTATAAATACAAATTATTTACATTCCCAGCATTCACGCAGTTCTAACAACTTGTTGTTAGCTGGGAGGTACCTTTAAAAAAATTAAAGGTACCCCCCCCCCAACTTGATACTGAATTTGATATTGATATTGAAAGATGGTTACCATGGCTACTATCATACCCAAACTACTAATACTTTGAGAAAGCAAACTGGGACAACAGAATAGCCTTTGTCTTTTTAGATATTATTTATATTACAGCCATTACAGATCAACTTTATTCCCTCCACTTCTTTCTTAGAAATACTATATTTCTCTTTGGCATTTCAGGGTAAACTTCAGGCAAAGTGCTGGAAAATGATTTAGCAACAAGAGAGAGAAATCTACAGCAATACTTTACTCAATGTTCAACATAAACGTTTCGCTGTTAAACACCAGCTGATCAACAACATCAAGAAAGAAACTCGGTAATAAACAGAAAAAACATAAAGAAAAATAAGAATTCCTCCAAAATTGTTGAGGTTGTACTATAAAATATATAACTGTTGAAAGGAGATAACTATATGAAAGGAGTTTTTGTTTACCTGTTAAGTTATTTACCAATTGCTTAGGTAGAGTACACAAGCACAGTAGCCACTGCTGGTGAAATAAAAAAATACCAGGAACACTTTGTTGTGAAATCATGCAGTTTAGGAGACAATCCTGAGAAGGGACCTTAAAAATAACTAACACCAAACTTTGTTATAGTGTAACTACAAATATTCCCAATTCCAGAATGGTCTGGAATGCTGCAATGGTCTCGGCCTGATTAACTGGTAGTTCTGAATATACAGTATATACACAATTTCATGCTGAAACAGTGGTGCTTTCAGTTAATTTTCCACTCTTTTGAGAAGACCAGAGTGTGAGACATTTTACCAAGTAGTGATTGAGATTAAAATCTGTTCAGAACAAGTGGAAAGAAAGGACAGGCAACACATGTACATGAATAATGAGCTGTTCCTTTTTTATTTCTGCATTGAAATGTGACCTGTAAAGCACCTATACCTTAATACGTAGGAGACTTTCCATGGAAAGCTTTGTTACCAGACTAATAGATGTTTTTTTACAGGCATTTATTCTAATTATCCACCACTTCCGTGGAAATAAAGAAAAAAAAACTTTTGAGCATATCAAGTATTTCAGGATTTTACAAAGATGTTTTTTTATTTTTTTTTATTGTTTTAGTTTTTTTCTTAACTTAAAGCCAATGCATCAGTTCTTTAATTATCACATAAGGGAGGCTTACTTACCGTACAGGTAAGTCTTTTAACCATATACTGTATATTATTAACTCTAGTACATCATGGAACAGTATAGGGGTGGACTTGGTTATACAGTATGCAAATTTGGCATATGTTTCTGTACAGAACCTTCACAAATATACCGTGGATACCTGAGCCTCCTAGAGGAACCTCCATAAACATAAACAACTTCACAAAAAGTTACTGTAAGTCATTCCAAATGAAAAGACTGAAAAGCCTTTATTCGAAAAATACCATCCCTCACACCTCTAAATTGTATAAGCCCTCTTTTTTTACTATTATTTAATTCCTTGCTTGTGACAAGAAGCAATAAAAACCGTCATCACAAAAGAGGAATGAACAAATAAAGTTGACCCTAATTATGTTTTTATGATTATTATATGATGACTGAGTGCAGCAAGCAGGTAACAAGGACATACAGATCAATTTGTTAAAAGTATCTCCTGCCCTAATAATGCTTCTTCCCAACAACTCTTGGTCTCCTGGGGTTAATTCTGGTATTTTCCATTTTCTCCATTTATTCAATGAATTGCCTCTGTGAGCTCCTGTTTCCTCACACCTTCCAAAAACGGCTAGCTAATTGGCTGCCTGGAATTTTCCCTGTGTGTATGCGTTTTCGATGGACTGGCGTATTGTCCAGTGCGTAATCCCATCTTCAGCCTATGTTTTCACGATAGGCTTCAGACTGCCACAGCTGTTGCCAGGAATAAATTCCTTTCTGATACTGGATGGATAAAATTACTTGTTGAATTAAACTCCAAACTAATTTACCAGGTTAATTTCTTTAAAAAATCACCAACAAATTTATTTAAATTGACACTCTGGAATCACCACTTTGTGTGTAGGAAAATATCAATATCTGGTGTGTTTGTAGTCTGTATTCACATAAGAAATGCTCATGTTTCTAATCTTATATTAACTGCACAATACACCAAACTCTCATTAGCTGGAGCACTTGGCAGGCTCGCAAATACGGTACCAGCCAAAGAAATCTGCAACAGAGAACCACACAGAAACAACATGATTAGAAAAGGAAGAAGGAATAAAGAATAAGGTAGGAGATTAAAAAAAATATTTCTCATGTGTTCAGAAAACAGCACCTGTTACGAACGTCACTGTTAGCTCTTTCTGAGGAATTCAAAGAAAAAAACACTTACATACAGTAGATGGCAGAACCCACCAGCCAGCCTAAATCAAAGAAGAAATAGATACAGTACCTGTATCTAAGCAACAATAAGCTTGCAAATCAGCTGCTTGGCATAGAGCCTACACCGATTACAACATTTATCCTCAAGTTTTGATGCTTGACCTTCCAACAATGAAGGCCTTCTAACAACAAACAGCTCAGAGAGGCTCAACCTGCCAGATCCAGGCCTGTGCAAAGTATTTCACCTGTGTGTCACATGGACCCAGGTAGAATTACAGACATGACGCTGTTCCTCTATAAAGAACTGGAAGCACTGTTCTGTAGTGAGACATCTGCAAATTGCACGGTACATTCAATGTGAGTCATATAATAAGCAAGCTTATGAGCATGGATTACGCTAATACTAGGAGAGCCGTGCTCAAACGTATTGCCACAGATGTACTGGTGAACTTGACTGGGTGCTCTTTCTGAAACCTTAGTAAAAATAACTTCCAAAGTAAATCTTAGATTGGAAAATATAGGAAGGGTAATACCTACATTACCTCCCTTCTTTAAATATCCATATCAATCTGTGCCTTTTGAAGTAAACTTGGTTTATTGAACATGGAAATCTACAGTGTTTTAATGCACACAGAATACTGTAAGGGCTGGCCAGTCTAAGGTTTTTGTGACCATTTTCAAGAGCAATCTTTCCAAACTGGTAGCACAAATTTTAAGCTACACATCAGATCTCTCTGGTCTATTCAAACATGTTTGTTTTTTATTTCTAAAAAAATGATATCATAATCATCTCAATAATGTCAGCATAGGCAAGGCAAGAATTGCTATAAACTAGGCTACCTTTATTAACTTTTTCCTTCTATATCAATTCTCATGTCATTTCTGTTCAGTTAAAAGACAATGATGTTGAAAACTGACCATTTCAGTTTTGAAAATAGCACTTTTAAAAAGAATATTTTTTTCCATCTTTCACAAAAATAATAACTTCAGGATGAGTACTCTATCAAAAGTACATATACTGTATATTGTACACAGTATGTCAAAATGGTTACAAGTTTGTTCTAAGCTTAATGCTGAACTATTTATTATAAGTGTCCTTCTCATCCCAGGAATATAATTCTTTCATCTTCAGTTACTATGCAGTCCATATATAATTTTAGGATGCATTCTCTACTGGTTTTATTATTACAGAAGTTATTGTTTTTTCTATTCTTTTCTATAATCAGTTCAAAATTGATAGCAATTATGATGTGTCTTATGAATGAAACAAAAGAAACGTTGATTTAAAAAAAAATACTAATTTCCACTGCACTTCAAGATGGCATGTTATTAAACACCCACTACATGGGAACTGAAGCTGAAGTCCTGGAACATCAAACACAGAAAAGCCCTAAGTGAGCAACCAAAATAGTCTGGTGGTTCCTCTGTGTAAAAACAGACACATAACTTGTCAGATGTTTAAAGTTTCTGGTCCAAGTACAGGAATCAGGGGAATCCTTTTTCATTGGGACTTCTCTGTACTTACAGTACAAGCTCGCATTCAAAATAACACTGGGCCATGCTGTCAAGGGATGGTATACTTCTACAATGCAATGGTCATCTGACTTTATTTATCATGTAATTGATGTCAAATATTGACTTTATTGTGTAACGTTATATCTCAGTACTGTATATTTACCATACATGCTAGGTAGGTGTGTGGCTTATGTCTCCTTTAATTAACTATGTGTACATATTTACTGTGAATACAGTACTAGCCACATGTACTGTACCCACTGGACAGTATTTTAAGGTACATACTGTCCTGTATGTGTGCACATGTAATCATTGGAGTCCTGCTAGAGTATAGAGTAAGTGACTTATGCTCAGCTGAATAGCTTTATGGGCACATGTTAAAGAAGAGCAAGTCCAATACTACAATTTCCTGACTCACATGACATTATAAACCACAGCAGAGCAGGAGATTTTAAGATAGTCATTTCTTTTTCCAGCCTGAATCACCGTGGCCTTTTTTTCCCTTGCCTCTTTCCAATGTAGGCTCATACAGTAGGAGTGAGCTGAACCCATTTGTTCATGGAAAAGCTATAAAATGCTCCTTCAACATTTTTCCCCTCAATAACTGAACCCCAGGAGCTATTTTGAGGGAATTTTAAGCGAAACACAGAAGGGAAGATTTGACAGAAAGAACAAAGCAACATTCTGTTACTTGTATTTATGTCGCAATGTGTCATAAAAACTTTGGCAGGAAGAGTGGCTGAATTTTGTTTTCGGTTTTGGCCCCTGTATGGCAAACCTTACAAAAAAGAGATTCGCATTGCTACTATACTTAAGATACAAAGCGACATTGCATTCCAGTTTCACACCTACAGTATTTTTAAGAAATGTGAAATTAATTTAATACTTTTATGTCAGCAGTCTAACAGCAGTCTTGGAAAAACAAATTCAGAATTGCCATCAAACGTGGTTAAGTCATGGGTTGAAACTGCCAGACATTATTTTTCTAAATCTTATAATGATTGTAAGAATGCAGTAATTATCTATGTGTCTCACTGGATCTGAACATCTGCCAGTGTGAAAGGCTTCTTTTGGTTTACAGCCTCTCCGAACTTTCAGATACACGACAAATAACAGAGATACAATATGAAACTTAATTCTTCCCAATATACTGTAAATCCTGCATGGCGTTTTGTATACACAGAGGGTGTTCCTATTGACTTCACAAATTCAAACAAAAGTCAGTAATACTATAAGGTTTAATACACTGGCATAAATGTATTTATCACACAGTATAACCACAAACACAAGCACTCAATGCTTTTTTCGCCATGCAGATTAAGCATTTACAATATCTGTATTTTGATCAGTTACTGTAGGTAATATTGAAATTCACCTTTCTTCCAGTGAAAGACAAAATTTCCATCGTGTGGAAAAACATTTCTGTATATACATTTTCTGTAAATAAGATGGTTTTATTTTTTTGGTTTTAACTGTTTAACTTTAACTGAGATTTAGTGTTTGAAGAAAACACTATTTATTGGATAAGGTCTGGGCTTTGCTTAAGGTTAACACTGTTCTCAGCTATAGTATGTAAATTCACCACACAAGATGGGACAACACTTTATTTAAAGTACAGATTAGAGGCCAAAAAGACTCAACTATCCTCTAACCAAAAGCGGCTCCCTCAGTACATGGCCGAGAAAGGATTATGAAGCAGATTGTGTACAATTGCAAATAAATGGTAGATTAATTGATCTTAACATACTGTAAATGAGCCATGGTAGCTCAGACAGCAAGGGCGTCTAACTCCTCCCTGAAAGGTCCTGGGTTCAATCCCAGGTAGGGGCAAGTGATGTAGCTTGCTCTAATTCCTTCCAGACAATTCACAGGTCCATTCAGCCTGCTTTCCATGACAACCAGGGATTAATCCTTCTGGGGGTAATAGGCCAGCCAGAGCGTGATGCTGACCACATCACCTCCAATTCCAGTGTTGGATGGTAAAGAAAAATGGTGCCCTGAAAAGGGGACCTACCTACTATACTGTAAAACCAGCAGATAAGAACACAAACAACTTCCCTCTTCATCCATTGAACAGAGTGCCATGACCTGCCAAAGAAACCATTCCTAGGCCTCAAGGCCTTCAGTCATATTGAATCAGATCAGGATACTGCAGAGACAAGTGTAAATGGGGAGACTTCAGACTCAGTAAACACATGAGCTCTGAAGATGAGGAAATTAAATGTGTAAATGACTGAGGTTTATATTGATGTCTTTTGACAGAAATCCATTACATGTGTCAACAATAGAAAGCAAAAATCAAATGTATTTTTATTGACCATTTAAATTGATTGCACTGAGTTAGGCCTTCCAATCAATGATTACTGTTATGCTACAAAACATCTGAGTTTCCAAACAAGGCTATCATTGAATTAGATAGGATAATAATGTTCATATGCAAGTGTGGTGTTTACTAAAACTGAAAACAGAATTGGAACTTGTCTACCTTCTAATGCTCACTAAAAAAGTTTTCACTTTATTGAGTAACAAATCTGCAAATTATTTTGTAAATGCACTAGTTTGTGCAGTACTAAAATGAAAAAAGGGGAGAATGTATTTGGCTTTTTTGGTGATAGAATATAACTTTTGTGTTTAAAATATGGCAAAAACAAATAAAACATGACTAATCCCCCAAAGGTTATTCTGATACATTTCTATTTAGCTATCAAGGGCTTGAAATAATACTTCGCTCAATAAAAGAGCAAGTACTTCCTTCTGAAACAATAATAAGTGGGGGGAAATACTGGAACAAGGTTGTTTACAACATTAGGCACACATTTACAATTTACAAAAAAAGTCAGGCATGCCATGACAGTTTCTGACTTGTATAGCATTGAAGCAAATGCCTGGTAACTGACGACTGCTACTTGACAGCCATCAACTTCAGGGAAGCGTTTCCCATAGGACTGCTCGGTGCTCTGTTCGTGTTTCAGTGAGCAACGTGGTTGCTTATTGTGGATTTTGCCTGCTTGTGTAAAGAAACAACAGAACAAAAGCAAACTAATTTCCTTAACAGTGTGAGGACTGTTTGAAAGAGAACTCCGATATATGCCTATGCCTTTCATAAAGATGATTAAGATGATTAAGGGATCAAACTCATGAAATAACAATATTAAACACACAAGGATGAAGCTCTTGGAGTAAAAGAAAACATTAACAAAAACATGACTTTATAGTACTGTCAAACTCAAACCTATAGGTTTCTTACGAATCAAGCATCAAGTGTATTTACCTGAGTACAGGGGGTACTGTATATCTTAACACAAAGGGTGTGGAAGAATTAGACAAGCGGCCCAGCCACATTGCTGAATCTGATATCTAAGCTTTTTTCAAGAAACGGCTGGATGAGATCCTTGGATCAATCAAAAACCAAATGAGCTAGATGGATTTAATGGCCCCTTCTCATTTGTAACCATTGCTCCTGACATAAACTGGTATTCATAGTTAACAAACACAACGTTTAAGAAAATGCATAAGGTTTCTATCCTTCAATCAGTATGTCCCAAGCTCAAACCCAACAAGTAACCACAGTTTAGAAATGAAGTGCCCTGAGTACATGTTCTGACTCACAGATCTGGGCTATGGCAGTTCCGCTACACAGAAGAAGCTGTCAGACAGTGTAAAAACCAGCAAAAGCCTTTTTTGGTCCTCTTGAAAGTGTCAGGGATGAGGTGACCAAAATCAGACATTTTGTTTCATGGGGGATGAGACACTCAAGAGTGTAGCATGACTGCAGAACAGTGCTGTTGTTGTGTTATTTGATTTTCTATTGCAGCCAGCACAGGACCACTAAATCATAGCTGTTCTTCCTGTACTGCCGGTACTGTTCAATGACTTAGCAAGGCAGGAAGAGTAGAGCTTGCCTGCCAGTTATCGTTCTGTACTCCTGGACACATTTTGAAGATCCGCTCCAAGTTCTCTATGACTCTGATTAAAAGACAAGCTACATGGATCTGGAAAGGCAATTGAAGGAGCTCTATACAGCAGGAAATAATCTCAGCATTCAAACAGCACATCCTGATATTGTAACAATTTCAGTCCAAACAGAAAAGTGGAAATTGGCCACTGGGGACACCTTAGCCTTGCGAGTGGGCTAGATGAAAAGCTAAGTGCTTTTAATTTACAGTTAACTTATGGAATACCAATTTGTAACTTATGGGATCCAATACAGAGCTGTGGGTGGGAATCTGTAAAGGTTGGTGAGGAGGGGTAGGTGACATGTTTGAGTAATGCATCATACAAGGAAACAAATGGAAAAGCCATAAAAACCTTTAAATGTACAGTTTATATGAGCTGGCAGCCAGCAGTATCATTATTGAAAATGTTACTTTATCACAATTGTACATAACAATCCTACATCATACATAGAATCATTAAACAACTTTAATATAAACCCAGTCTCCAAAATCCCTAAATAAATAGACAAAAAGAGACATTGGATATTATAGAATACAAAGGCCTGATCCTTCAATTTGTGAATCATTGTTTAAAAAAGTATAAATCTCAGGAAGAGTTCCTTATATACTGATGGAAAAAAGAAACCTAACATTTTCTAGAATGAGAATACTTTCACAAAAAGTTGTCAATTTGTTTTAAGCCTCCTGACCAGAAATACAGCTTGTGCAGTGAAGCATTGCAACTTGCAGATCACTTGAAAGCTCGTTAGGTGCACTTTTACCCAGCAAGGTCCAGGTGGAACAATGCCTGATCAGGTCACTTTAAAAAGGGAGGGCCAGAGTGTGGAGGAAGAAGTGTTGCATTTCTTTTTTCCATCAGTATATATGGACATCTTTATATGTACTGTATAGTCCTTACATATAAAATACTTCAAAGATCAACTAGTATTATAGTTCAGATAACCAATATTTCTTTGCATTAAATGAATACATTGCAGCATGATATAGCAAAAAGAAAATGGTCTAATTGTCTCAAAAAGAAAACATCTTTTCACCACCTTGTTTTTGTGTTAGGGGTTGCAGGGCTTTATTATTGGACTGTTTATACTATTTTTCAAGTCTCATATCTCATATGATCTCTTATTATGCATTATCAGCCTATATTAATGAAAAACCCACATTAAGAGAATGTCAGGAATAAGATAAACTGAGAAGTTTATGTATTTCACCAAGCCTCTTGTAACTTATTCAAGTTTGACATAACTGTAGAGTAACCATCATTTGGTAGGGTGACAGCTATGACCAAAATTAAATAATGTATTCTCTTGTGTCTCTTCGGCAGTTTCCTCTGCCTGTGACTCTCCTATGATTCTATTGTGTGAGCATAAGAAAATTTTAAAATGAATGCACAACACCGACCTGTCTTGTTCATTTGTTAGCAGTTTACTAATCCCAGAATGTCATTGTCACACACAGGTGAATTACTGCAGTTTCCACTACTTATAAGTCACTAGTTTATAAGCCATAAAATAATGTTAGTATTATTATTACTATTAATTCAGATATGTAGAGTATATTCGGTCTTGATATATGGCAAAAGCACTTACAGTCATTCAAACCTGTACAGTAGAACTGCCAAGCTGGTGAATTATATCTCCAGTCATAAACTGCACAAAATAAATCACCAAGGTCTTCAAACAAGGTAATATACAATAATAAAAAAATCATTTTATTTCATTTTCTGATAAAAACTACAGAGTTCTTAGGCTGAGGTGGATGAGGTGACACACATATACAGTAGATTTCACTTTATGATACAGCTCTTTACAATAAACCTTACTCAGCTATCTACAGTACAATTGTGGGCCGAGCACTCCATAACTAAGAGCTTTGTTTCTTTACTTTGGACTCTAATTGTTCTTAACTGCAGTTAAACTTTGATGCAATCATTTGAGATCTTTAAAGCTCATGGCACTAACAAAGGTAACAGCAAAACTAATTATCTCTTAGTTAAAACCTCCATTTATAACACAAGCACCCTCACAGCCCACATGGCTGTGCTAAGTGGATGAAACCAGCAATAACTATGAATGGGACTGCTCATTTCATGTTTTTTAAGCATTTTTATATAAAATTATTAGCTTTTTGACATTTCTCTCAAGTTACAACTGCAGATTTGTCCCCATCATGTTCAGAACCCTAAACATTCCCTATGAATTTACAGCTGGGTACATACGGTACCCAATAAGAACAAAGCTGGACCTAGCTAAGAGTCCTTAATATATGGTACTTCTAACTTATTCTTATTGCAGACACACACAAAAGATATAGATTTGATTCTTTGGAAACTTATGGCAAGCAGTATATTAGAAATCACAATTCCCCCATTAATCAAATACTGTATCTAAGCAAGTCACCAAGGCTCTCTGTCTCTTTCCCATTTGGTCCCCACCATTTTTCACACTTGCCAGGGGCTTTTTTCCAGGATAAAGGCAGCGTCAAAAGCCAAATACAATACACACTAGCAGAAACAGCTCTATGAGTAGCAGCATGGAGTGATGGACAGGGCTCTAGCCTCCAGACTGGAGGATTGTGGTTTCAAATCCCAGGTAGGATGCAACTGTTATGCAAGGTACTTAACCCACATTGCTCTAGTATATGTCCTAGTTCTTCATATTTACTCTAGCACTCACAAGGTCATTATTGTAAGTGAGAACCCATTCTCAGTTGACTTAAATGGTAAAAGGATTGAAGAGACTTTTGGTTAAAAGGGAATTAAAAACTGTTTTCCCATACTTTAGCTATCACATTCCCAACCAACATTTCATATTAGCACAGACAACAAGGCCATAGACCAAAGCAAACCCAATAGTTGCTGGTTTCTACAGATGATATTATGTATAACTGTGGTCACCACATTGCAAAAAATGCACTGCTTCTGAGGAATCTCTGCAAAGAAGAGTCACCAGCCTAATTCCTGGCCTAAGAGGAATGTCATAGTATACATAGACAGATTAAAAGAAATGAATCTCAGAATTATACAGTAGCCTTATAGCCTGACTTCTTTTAAGATCCTTGGATAAATTCACTATTATGCAACCAAACAAGCTAGACAGGCCAAATAAATCATAGTCTTGAACAAAGATGACTAGAAAACCCGATACAAGCATTGTGAATCCTTAACATTATTTACAATATTACAATATTTAGAATGTTAATCCAGTGGATGTCTTCAGAATCCACACTGAAATACAGAACAGGGGACAAAACTGAAAACTATGTAGAATTGCATTTAACACTGAGAAGTAAAGACATTTCTTCACACAAAGGGGTGTGGGGGTCTTTAAGAAGTTACCTAGCCACGTTGTTAAGCTACTGTAGTACTACAACTTCTCTTAAGAAGTGGCTGTACGAGACTCTCAGGCCAATTGTGTAACATTCAACCAAATGGGCTGATACTCATTTGCAAACTTCCTTAAACAAAGATTTTTGCAGGCTAAAAACCTTTTTATACAAGGAGCTGGTGGGAATCTGCAACACGTTATCCACTCAAGCTGGTGTTGAAAAAGATGGCTGGATGAGAGCCTTAGATCAATAAGGATAATAATCAATATATTATTAAGTGAGGTAATAATAATTGCTTACACTCATATAGTGCTTTTCTGGACACTCCACTCAAAGCACTTTACAGGTAATTAAGGACTCCCCTCCACCACCATCAATGTGCATCCCCACTTGGATGATGCAACGACAGCCATAGTGTGCCAGAACACTCAGTGGGGACGAGAATAGAGTAATGAAGCCAGTTCATAGATGGGGATTATTAGGAGGCCATGACTGGTGAAGGCCAATGGGAAATTTGGCCATGACACTAGGGTAACACCCCTACTCTTTCTGAGAAATGCCCTGAGATTTTTAATAACCACAGAGAGTCAGGACCTCGGTTTTATGTCTCATCTGAAGGACGGCGCCATTTTACAGTATAGTGTCCCCATCACTATACTGGGGCATTAGGACCCACACAGACCGTACAGTGAGTGCCCCCTGATGGACCCACTAACATCACTTCCAGCAACAACCTTACGTTTTCTCAAGAGGTCTTCCATCCAGGACTCCTCTTATTTTCTGCCCATAATTTTCGTCTCCTTGCTGATTTGTAGGGTGAAAAGAACTGAGTGAGATCTGAGAACTCCTATTGGTATCCAGCATTGTCTGAATTGAATATACAGTAAAATAATAATTCTACATTTCAGCTAGCTCATGTGGTTGCTACTAAGTAATGAATCTAAGGGTTTCATCCAGAAGTGTCTTGAAAAAATGTTTTTTGCTTAAAAAACCAAAGCTAGGTAGGTTTCTCCAGACTCCCACAACCCTTTGTGTGAATAAGTGCCTCTGTTCTCTGTTCTCTGTTCTCTGATCTCTGATCTCTAACAGAACATCCCCTTAGTATGATGCATACCAGGAATAAATAGGTTTCTAATAACGGATGGAAGGAATCTTCATGGAGTAGTCATTCAACAAAGTTTATTTAGCAAACTAAAAAAACAAAATTTCATACTTTAATTCCATATTTATACATTCCCATAAAAACATATGTAAAAATTAAACATTAAAAAAATTGCTTGACACCAACTGACACCATCTTAGTTGTGCATATACCTAAAGCATTTTAAAAATTTAATTTACAATTACACACGAATTACACTTCATAGCTACAGTACTGGAGTTATGGTATCAAGGCTATCAAGTGCACATATTAAAGTCCATCAATAAAGTACATGCCTTCACATGAAATAAAAAATAAAAGGTGCATGAACACATAATACAAATGTAACACTTCTTATATATAATTGCTTTCCAAAAAGTCTTGAGCACTGTATCTACTTATGCATGTAACCAGACCTATTACTTTGAGCATTTGAGTACAAACTCATATACACTACCTAAAACCAGAGATAAGGAACTGAACTATGCTTATACTAAGACTACCAATTAGCCTACATGTAGCATGAGCTGAGCATATTCTCTCAGTACACTTCTACGTAATTGCAACTTTTACAAGTAACAAGTAGTGACATGAAAACACAAGCTGTAGTTCTCCTCACAATTTGAAATAAGAAGCAAAATAAGATAAGCAAGTGCTTAAATATAGGTGGAATTAGGCTTAAATGAATTTTTAAGACAGATTTTTCTAAACAAATATTTTATTTTGCTGAGGGAGAGTGATTTCTTTTCCATTCAAGATTATATCTTTGCCAGAACCTTCTCTTAATGCATTTGACAAAGTTTTTGTACAAGTCCCTACAGGTTTTTTAAAAGGAAGGCCTTTGTTCCCTTTGCCATAAAAATGTAAACTAAGAAGGTGTCGAGTCTGCAGGCCTTGCTTCACTGTCTCACAGGAAATGAAAAAACTACTCCTGGTCATGTATAGCTATGAGTTTTTTAAGTCTCTTCACAGTATTATTTAACTTCATCATAACCATAATAGGATTACTGACCTCAAGGTTGACCTCATTTTAAAGGACTTATAAAATATGGCTCTGTCTGCAAGATTCAGTTATTAGTAAAAACAATAGAAGCCTCTTGTCTGAGACAGGTGTTTCTCAAAAGTTTTGATGGAAGTTAAACAAGAAAGAGGGTAGTTGGTGGGGACAAAATATGCAAAATTACTACTCTTTCTACCAAAGGATTTTAAAATAATGTGCTTGTTGCACTGTTTGGCCAGGTTACAAAACATCAGAACTGCAATCATGCCCTGCTGTGATTGTCATTAGATCTTTATCCTGGCCTTTCATTTGCAGTGAAATAGGCCAAAACATCTCACTTCATGAGAGGAAAACACAAGTGATCAAACTTAATAAAGTTGTAACTTTCAGTGTTAAAACAAATTTAACTATGGTGAACTGGAGACCACAAAACTTGCCTGAAACCTAGTTTTTAAGAACATTACGTGTGAGACTATAAACATACATAATGTTTCAGACCTTTTGTGAGACACTTCTCATTACCTGTTCTTACCTCATTATATCATCTTCCATTATAAATTGCAAGCATATCGGGCCCGTATGGGCTGAAACTCTCTTGATACAAAGTTTACAATTATGAAATGGCTCACTGATCATTGTGATTGTATCCCTCAATAGTACTGATCTGTCACTGTATAACAGGCATGATTTTAATCAGTGACACTAAACTGCTTCTGTCAGACTTTGCTACTGCAGGTTGGATATCAGTGCAGTATTCCTGGACACATGGCCCCCACATCTGTTCTGAAAATACTGAGTCCCCAGTGATGACAGAACTGCACCAGAAAAACTACCAAATAGAAGGTTGTTATCTCATCCAGTTCTATAGTTTTGAAGTACTCAAAGTGATCTTTAAAAGTTTGACGAGTATGACCTTTTTGTGCATTGTTTTTTAGATTTATGCAAGCATTCCAAGTTTGTAATAACGTTAGTAGTTATAAACATGTCTGCACAGCAGTGAAAATTGATGGTTTGTTTTACAGCTGTTCCTGGAAGCCTGCACGTTGCTATGAGTATCCTGGAACAGTGACAAAAACACAAGGAATGATCTCGAGCAAAGGACAACGATAAAATTCAAACTTCACTTCAAAGGCATTCTCCATGTAAGACTGTAGTTTGTTACCTTGCTTCAGATGGGAATGAGGGAAACTCTTAAATAGCTAATATTTCTTTTATTATCCATCCATTTCCTAACTGTTTTATCCAGCATAGGGAGCAGAAGCCTATCCTGACAGCCAACAGGAGCAAGGCAGGATACACTCAGGACAGGATGCCAGACTATCACAGGGCACACACAGACAGAAACAAACACACACACACACAATGTCAGTAAAACCCAAAGAGATAAAACTGACATGTTAATTGCATAGGTATTCAGATTAATGAACTAACCAAATATTTGGTGGAAGCACCTTTGACATCATTTATAGCCCCAAGTCTATTTGAATACATCAATACCAACTTTTAACATAGACTAGATGCAGTTTTTGCCCATTCTCCTTGGCAGATTTCCTCAAGCTCTGTCAAGCTGCTAATGGACAGCAGTTTTCAAGTCTCTCTAGAGATTCTCAATAGGATTCAAGTCAAGACTTTGACCAGGCCACTCAGCAACATTTACTTTCCTATTCTGAAGTCACTCCACTATACTGATTTAAAACCAGACTGAAAACCTATTACTTCAGCCTAGCCTACGCACACCTTACATCATAGCTAATTGCAATTGCTGCTGGTGCTGCTGTACATGCCATTGTGTGTCTCAGTGTTGGCCTTCCAGGTAGATACATCTGTTCTGACCACACTATCCTATTCTCCTCCCCACATGTCCGGGTGTTGCCCGAGCTGGGCACCATCTGAGTTTGATGCAGCATCACTGCCATGGATCCATGAGGGACCTCGCAAATACAGTTATCATTTAGGAAGATTTGTTGGTCTACAGAGATCTGCATGGAGTACTGGCACACAGAAGATATGATGGAAGACTTAATACTCCACATTTAGGACTATTTTTAGAATTGTATAATGTTAGCATGCCCAGAGGGTTTGGGCAGCCAGTTGACATTGGACCCCTAGAGGGTTTTTTTTCTCTCCTTACAGAGGAGTTTTTGGTTCCTCACACAGCTTTGTTAAGTGCCTTGGGGCAACCTTGTTGTGAAAGGTGCTACATAAAAATAAATTAAATTGAATTGAGTACTGCAGCTTTGGCCTTGTACTGTGGATCAATTTCTTGCTGAAAGGTGAAAGTGTGTGACAGTATTGAGTCTGAAGTAGGATTTCCTCTACGATTTGACAGTACTTTGTTCTATGTTCCCCATCAGTCTTCACAAGACTCCATGTGCCTACTGATGAGAAGCAGAACTAGAACATAATGTTTCCACCTCTTTAAGGATTATGTTGACTGAGTGATGCATTGTCTTGGGATTGCATCAGGTAAAATTCCAATTTGGTCTTGTCTAAAAAGAAAACCTTTTGCCACATACACCATTTGCAGTATCACATGGGTGTTTTGTTGAGGGATTTGAGATGGGATTTCTCATGTCCAAACAAGCCTTCTTTGTGGTGTTAGCGGGATATTGTTTACCCATGGGAATTTTCTCCCATCTCAGCCATTGAACTCTGTAACTCTTTCAAATTCAGTGTTGGCCTCATGGCTGCAACTATATTATTGTGTACAGACAAACACCACTCAACTAATTGTAATTTTGTCCATCGTTATTAATTTAAGTTTATCACAGCAAAGCATTTTAATACCTATGCAATCATGACCTATCCATTTTTCTTTTCATTCTTTTTTTTCATTTCATTTTCTATAAAACAAATATTAATTGCCTGTCGAGTGTCTGCCTCTCATTAACTGATGGCAAGCTTTAAAGCAACAAAATTTGAAAAATGTGCAATGGTCTGAATACTTTTATGAGGTGCTATGGCCCTTGTAATAAATGGCTCAATTACCGTGTTTAAAAGATAATCTGCAATTACAATTAAATGGTGCAAATACAAATGGCTAATTAAATACATGCTGGTGAGACTTACTGTAGGTGCAAACTTGGAGTTGTAAACATTCATACTGATTTTCTGTAGCATTGAGAATCCAAAGAGTGTAGAGCACAAGAACTTGATTTGGTGAGATCTAAGTTCTTTTAAATTTATTGTTATTTAAGAAGGTCAGATAAATTTGCCACAGATGGATCTCTCTTCCCTGGTAAAGTAGTGCTGCAACTGACACCCCCACAACTGAAATCCCAGCATGCCAACTACTGCAGGAACCAAAAAAAAGGACATGTTAATAAATAAATAAAAATAGCCATGGAACTCAAAAGATCTTAATTGATGTAGCTACTGCAAGTCACATTTCATTTTTATTGATTACAAATGCTGAAATCACAATAGTAACACTAACTCAGTGCTGTTATTGAATGTATCCTGACAAGAAGGAAAAATTAAGGTTGAAATTTGCACAAATTAATTGGCATGACACTTTATTGTGCACTTAGATAACTACCTCAATGCAGAAGCATCTGCCTGGTTTATATTTCTTCCTAGGAAAACTGTGTTCGAAAAGAAACAGTGCTCGGAAATAAGCCTTATGAACTCTGCAGAATGTAGCCATACAGACCTCTTAACTCCCTGGAATTCACAGGGTTTATATCACTGTAAAGGGGATTATCCTTACATGCCCCAGTTGATCACAGTAGTTTTGAATATTTCCAGCTACTCATACTAGTTTGTTCTGTAACAGCCTTATACAGAAGACTATGCACTGGACTATTCAGTTAAAGCATTTTTTCAGGTAGATCACAGAGTTTTAACCAACAATGCCTCCCTTTTTAGCTTTTGGTTTTGTTTACCATTCCTGGAGTATTTAGGAATTTTTTCGTTTGGCTCACAAACACAGCGGAGTTGTTATTGCCAGACAAATTCTAAAAGAAAACTTGATTTGCAGAAGTGATCTAGAAGGCAGTGCACATTATCAGTTATTTACCCCTACCAGAGACTCTAGGACTCTATACTGTTTTCAGGGACTGACGCGTTCTTGTCTATTTTATGTAACTATGCTCCTCTCGTCACTGAAAAGGGAGTTAAACCATAAACCTGGGTAATCTTATTTTGAGCCTCAGAAGAACATGCTCAGTAGAGGTCATTTGGAATTGCGTCCATTTTTGGTTAAAGTAGGCCTACAGTACTTGAGATTTGATGGATGACATTTCCACAACAAGTACTATAAGCAGAGCAGGGCTTAAAAGCTGTTTGGTACAGGCCAAAACTTCTAATTTCTTTCCCTATCTCATGATTGCTAAAACTGAAAATTATGAGCACTGGAAAAATTAGAATTTGCTAATTTTCTTGGATTTCTGCTCCAATGGCACCAGTTGGATTTCACTTTGGTGTGATTAAAAACAGAACAAAAACAGTACTATCTTAAATACATAAAGAACAGTGGTCAGGATAAAAACATGAATAAACGTAATCCCATAAACACATCATGTTATTTCTCTATTTTTTTATATCTGATCCACTGCATGTCATACTTGTTTATATCACAGTTCTAATAAAATCACTGACACAGACATTGACCTCTGCTATGATTGCATCAGTGACTGACTGCCATTCAGATTATCTCAAACAAATATTTGCATATTTATGAATCAAGTAAATATAAGTTGCAGGATGTTAAAATGTACACAAAAACAATCTTAAATCGTTTAAAAGAATTTGCTTCTTTCTTTTACATTATTACATATATTTCAAACAATATTTTTACAATATACATACAGTATTATCGCATACAGTGTACTGTTAATGCCGCAGTGTTCTGACCACTTTGAGATGAAAAACACATCTGGTGTCTTGCTGTCTTTATGGCAGCTGGTATATACAGTGATAAAGACATGTATTACAAACCCCTGCCTACATTCCCTCCTACATGTAAATGTTTACTACTTTTCTTTTAGAAAAGCATTTCAGACGACTTTATTATAAGAGCAATGTGTATATGTTTGCCTTATTTTCCAGTGCTACAGGTAATTCAAAAGTAAACACTGAACAGCCATCTAAAAAAGTGAATGGGCTTGTATTCTGCAGGGCACATTCGCTTAAACTTTAACATGTAAATAAATGACATATTTTCCCATTACATCAACAGTTGTTAACTACTGTATGTACAGTGCCTTGTAAAAGTACTCAGTCCCTTCCAAAGTTTTAAAGTTTGGTTGCTTTAAAGCAGGTACTATGATACTGTACTTTGAATAAGCTATAAATACTTGCTACTGTGTATACATCTACTCCAAATATTTAAAAAAATTGTTAAAGTGAAAGAATAAAAAAAAAGTCATGACTGAATAAATATCTATAACCTTTATCTGCTGACAACCGAAATTAGTTAGGGTGCACAAAATGTACATGACTGAGCCTCAGAATTACAATAGCAATATGTGTGCAACAATAGAGATTCACATGATTTCAGAATAAATACACCTGTCTCTGTAAGAACCCTCAGTCAGGTTGTGAATTGCAAGCACAGATTCAACCATAAAGACCAAGGAGCTTTGAAAACAACATGCAAATTAAGCTTTATAAAGGCACAGATCAGGGGAAGGGTATAGAAACTTTTCAAAGATCCTTAATATCTCTTATGTTAGAGCATGGTGAAGTCAATCATTAAGATATGGAAGGCACCAAGACACTGCCTAGATCAGGTTGTTCCTCCGAAATGAGCAGCCAGGCAAGGGGGAAACTGATTAGGGATGGCACAATGAGACCAGCAGTCTCATTGAAAGAGTTACAGAATTCAATGCCTAAGATGGGAGAAAATGTCCATGGATCAACAATATCCCTGTCATCCCACATGTGGAACTGAAAAATCCTGAAACATCCTTCTTACTGCTGCTGAATTTGCCTCATTTTTATTTTGCCCTTGTTTTTTACTCAGTGCGCAGGGAGGGACATCTGCCATGATAAGCTCGCACTGTAGTATCATGTTGGTTCCAATGTTTTTAAGTACAATACCTTCTGTCAAATCCTCACAGCATATCATGTAACAAAGCCCAGCCACAGACTACATCTCCAGTTGCCTACAGCATTATTAATTCACAAGGTTCATACCTTTGGCCACAACAGGGACCAAATTGCTATAATTAACCTCTACTTCTCTGCCTTTGCACCCCAGATTCTTCAGGTTAAAAAGAATGCCTTAGTACGCTATATGAGAAGTCCAGAAATATATAACTAAATATCGGTTCCTATATGGGAAATAACAGCAAAAAGAACAAAAGAACACAGCTTGCCATTTTCTCTAGCATTTTATTAGAAAAAAACAAAGTATCCTCACTTCATATAAACATCCATTGCACAAGTACTGTAGCTTGCTGAGGTGAAAGATAATGCATTATTACAATGAGTCTTGTAATATGGCTTCAAGATGGCAAGATGGGTTGTTACAACACCAGACAAGATAAACCCTTAAAAGCCAGCCAGAAATACGATCATCTCCCTCTGCCCACCCACCCCCTCAAAACATAAAGGTCAGCATCAAATACGACAATCGTCAAGATGTAAGAATAGATATGAAGTGTAAGCTGAGCTGTTCCGTGAAAAAAAAAAATCGCTACATCCTTAAAGGAAAAAAAAAATTGAAAATGATAGGCAGAAAAAATATTCTCTAGTTTTGGAAATCATTACTTCTGTCAACTGTGCTTATAAGAACATAAGGATATACAGGAAGAATGGTTACAAATCAAAAGAGGTCATTCAGATCTTCTAGAACATTTAGTAGTTAGTAGTTGATTGACCTAGGGATCTCATCCATCCATTTCTTGGCAGACACCAGGGCATCAGCTTCAACAACATGGTTGGGTAGCTTGTTCTATACTCCCACAAAACTTTGGGTAAACAAATGCCTCCTTTTCTTGGTTTTAGATGCACTTGCACATAGTTTCTACTTGTGCTGTCTGGTTCATGTTTCAATGTTCATTGACAAGACGTCATAGGGCATAGGGTAAGCTAGGGTCCATATTTCCAATAGGGTACATATTGAAATTCTCTGTGGTCACAAGTCAGGCGTATGGCTCTTCCCAATTTCGTGGGCAGCAAGTGCTGAACTGTTTTGTTCTTGTCTTTAAGTGTCAATGGTCTGTCATTCCATATCATCTGAACATAATAATATTAACTTTTTTAAGTAGAGTTTTTCAAGTTAAGGAAAAAGGGTCACCTAGAGGTACAAAGGTACAATGGAGGTACAAAGGTACAATACAAGAAAAATTGACCTAACACAACATTAAAAATGTTATAAATAAATGTATGTTTTTTATATGTATAGTTCAATATATATGTGTACTGGAAAGACATGCATGTACTACACATTCGATGTGGATATATAGCCTACCTGCTGTATCTGGACACATTTGTTTTAAGACACATTGCTAGTTTTTATATTACTGTAAAAATTACATGCCTCTTGAAAATATAAAAATTGATCAGTCATGTGCCATGTTACAAATTACATTTGTCCTTTGATCAGGACAGAATAATTACCAGAATCCTTCACCTAAAACTAAATTAAAATTACTTCAAGAACATCTGATTGATGAGTACTGAAAACTAAAAATTCATGAGTACAGCACTACTGAATTAATAACTTGAAATTGGCTGATGCACAATAATTGTGATTGATGCCTGTAAAGTCTCTGCTGACATAAAATCACAATCCGAAAACTGTAACTTTAAATACAAAAGCAAAAAAAAATTCCTGTAATGAGGTGTGATAGGCCAGTAACTTATGGAAGACAAAACAGAACACAATACAACACATTGTTACTGTAGGTCATTTCATAATCATGGATTATGCAACTAAATAGTAAAGAATGTCTTGGTAAAATAATGTTTTTTACTACATTTTTTTCTGAATTACTTGCAAACATCTATCATCTAACATCTAGTAAATGTCTTTTACATGAAAGTTGTTTATTCTACACTTCTAAATATTACATACTGTAGCCTTATATCTAATGCAGTCTGTCTTAAATAGTGCTGAGGACATGTTTTAAGGCTCCAATCAATTTATTCTATTTACCGCAAGACACAAAGAATGGACCGAGTTAATTCAGAAAAAAAAGCTTAATATTTCTAATAGCAATAAGAAACTATGTTACATTGTTTTGACCTTTTACATTTTTTGTTTACTGACAATACCAACTTAACTGTCTCTTAAACCCATCTTACAATAGGAAAAAGTTACACTACAAACTATAATATATAGTATTATATTTGCTTACGAAACACTAAGCTTGCACAGGTAACCTGTGCTTCATGTAGAGAGGCATTTGGGCAGCATGTTAATATCACAATCACAGAGTTTACCAGGAATAAACAGACAAGCATGTGAAAATGAAACTGATTACACATTGGGATGATAAACTTTGATGACAAATGTCAACTTAAAGGAAACATTATCATTCAATTTGATAGTAAGTGCACTCTAATGGCTGCCTGTTCATGTTTGCAACAGACTGACTTTTCGTTGTTTGAGCCAACACATTCAAATACCTTAAATATGCCATATCATCTCTCTAACAATAATATAAAAGTCAATTTTATTTAATAAAATAAAATAATTTCTGTAGACACAGAATGCCTTAAACTTTCTTCTGACTCCTCCTTGATAACATACTGTATGCACACCTCTGTTAATTGAAAAAGAAATCAGATTTTATCTTTTTTGGGAGCTTTACTGTAGCTTCATAAAACACATATAACAAAAAACTTAATTAAACCAAAGCACAAAAGGGTGCAAATCTGTGATGATCACAAAAGAGGAGAAGGTGTCGAACATTAGAGAGATTTTTGTGTGGATACTTAATTTAAATCTTCGTTTGTCAATCTTTTAGAAATGGTACCTAACACAAGCAATATCCTATTTCATCAACCTACTGAAGCCACAGAGGCTCATGGCAGCAAACAGATGCTGGAAAAGACCCTGTGTTCTTCATGTGTTCACCATGTGTTCGTCATGGGCAGGGATTCCAGTCACCAAAAAGTCACATACAAAGACCGTCAGACATCGATCTACTGAAGCCAAAGCTACCTAGAATTTCAGACTGTCCCCCACCATGAGCTTTGACCCTGCAGAGAAACAAGGGGCTTTCTTGACTGGAATGGTCTTACTCGATCTGCCATCCATCTGCCCACACTGGCAACACAGAGCGCACTGAGACAACCCGAAACACAGACATCTCCCAACTGTTCACCAGAGAGAATTGGCCCGTGTACTCAGTAACAAACCCAAAAATCACTCTCTGCCTAGAATTTAATTTTAGAGAAAACAACACGCATTGTCATTGTTTTAACAGGTTACTTGCATGCTGTGAAATACATCTTCAGAGTCTGAAAAGACAAATGGGAGTACCGCACATGAAGGAAGATACTGTACAAAGGTTTAGAAAAGTTACCTAAAACAAAAATACCACAGTTTCTCTAGAAATTAGCTGTTTTGCTAGCCACTTGTGGAATTTATAGCAAGTAGAATCAAACTGAAGGAATGATAGAGTTTTTTGATCATGTAAAAAGGACATCAGGTTTTAAACTTCCTCCTAATCTCATGTATAAAAAGGCATAATTTGTACTGCATTTATATTATATAAATAACTTTCTTCATATTTACATTACTTCCGGTCACCTCAAAAAAGAGGCACATTACCTCACCGTTCAGTTGTTATCAGAAAAGCTTTTATTCTCATAATGGAAACTCAGACACTACCCTAGAGTAGAAACACAGGCTGCAAGGCAGGACACAATGCCAGTCCATTGAGACATCAGTTAACCGAGTCAGCTTACCTTTGAAAGGAGGAAGATGGAACACCTTGAAAAGCCACACAAAAACACAGGGCAAGCATGCAAACTCCACACAGAAGGCACCACACTCCAGAACCTGAACCTACAACCCAGGATCTGCGAGGCAGCAGTGCTAACCATAACCTTATCAACTTGTCATTCAACTAAGGTATTATTCCACTGGGATTCAGGAAGGAAAACTTTGACTCCTATCTCTTCTCTATCTCAAATGACATAACACTTAAGACTCTGATAACCCTGTTCCTGAAATAGTGTTTATACAATAAAATCAAATAGACCTTGAAAGAAAGCGGTTTTAACATTATTAATACTATATTTTGCATAATATGATGCGCATTTTAAGTACATGTTTAGTAACCTTCTGTGCTATTTCTCTTCTGCTATTTTTCTCTGAAAAAAAAAATCCTTAAAGTAAATGTATTATCTATTTTGCATGTCGCAGGCACAAGGTTTGCGCAGTTAAGTGCTCCAGTTCATCTACGAGACTTCGAAAGATGAATCGTGCGGGGCTGATGTCTCCACTTGGTTTTAACTAATCCTACCAATCCGAGAAACCAATATTCCCTTTAAATTTAAGAAATTCTACCACTAAAACAAATTTCCTGTATTATTTACTTTTCCTGTATATTGACTATAGAGAACTATCAGAATTTCAAGCGGGTTTTTTTTTCGGATCAGCAGACAGATGTGCCATTGACTTTATACTGGCACAGTAGCGTTTGACCTACTACTCCCCTTACTGTGGATTCTGCCAGCATCTAACAATGAAGATCTTGTTACACTCAAAGAGTTGATGGACAATACGAAAATGATACCAATTTAAAGTTTTCAAACACAGATAAAACGTATAATTGGCATTGCATTGCTTTTGGTGTGCTTTATCTTTTTTGAGAATTACTGTACTTTCGATTTCAGGACGAGATGACTGGGCACTCGGAACACTTCAACCTGCTGGTTTATTCGGTGGTTTGTAGTAGTCGTCGTGCCACCTATTTTATTGCGAGATATTTGTTCACGAATGATCTGGATATGTTTTGTATGACATCGTAAACAGAATGACTTTGTCTTACCCATTTTATTAAAAATGTGATTTTGAAACTGGACATGAAGGGATCTTTGTTTTATACATTGTACACTGGCACTGATGCTTGTTTGACTACTGTATATACCTGTGCGACGTCTTCTTGTAACATACAGTAGATGATTAACTTCATTTCATATAGTTCGCTATTATTTAAGTCCGCAAATACTGAAATACTTAACGTTTCCCTCCACTTTTGCAGCATAATACTCCACAATAGCGTTTCTCAGCGTCTCCGCTGTAAGGACTCCATTCCTCGATTACCAAATAACTTACAACGCAATACATTTCTCTAAAACACCATAACGTATCCATCCAGATACCACGAAATAACATTTGCCTGATCATTAAGGAACGCAGTTATTCATTTAAAATAAGAATCACTCCGTAAAGAAAGTTAACATATCAGTTTTCCCTGTTGTGATTATCAGCTGCCTTGCACTTTGCGGGCATCCCATTCTTGTAGGTATTTAGAAACTATAATAATAATAATAATAATAATAATAATAATAATAATAATAATAATAATAATAATAATATGTGCCTCTTTATTTCCTAAGGCTTTGCACTGATGTTAATTCGATACTCATACGACAAACGCAGAACAAATTCTAGTGTAAGGTAAGAAGTAATCTGCTGTACTCCTCATTCCCGCAACCAGGAAGCACTGTACCGGTACTACAGTTTCCCACGCTGCCTCTGTATCTTGAACAAACTACAGATATACAAACGCGAACAAAGCAATACGAGATTGTTTCAAAGCTTAGTGTATTAAAACTTTATTCCCGGGTCATTAAATTACTATTAACAAACAGTTGCATGTCTTCAGGAAAGGTCTTGTACAAGTTATCTTTCTTTCACTTACCTCTCTTGTCCTGTATACTGCAACAGCCAAGAGTGAGCAAGGAAGACAGGACGATCGCAATTTCGAATTGCATTGCTGCGAGTTTTCTTGAGCTCTTCGTTTCTTCTCTTCTCCTTCAAATATGTTCTTTTTTATTCCATACTGGTACTGACAAAGTTTGTGTGGTGAATAAAGCCTCTACTTTCTCTCTCTCTAGCTGTCAAAGGGAAATAGTAGGAAATTTTGGGAAGGCGTCAGCGGCGTTACTTTTCTTTCCTTAGCACAGAAACTTTGACAGCTCCTCCTTCGTTCTCCTGAATTACTTGTGGCGAGAACTGAGCCGAATAAAGTCTCTCAGCCAGCGGAGGTTCTGACGTCACCACTGGGAGGGGGATTATTGCGCTGCAGATAAATGCATTAACAGGTAAAGTAAATCCTGCCGACTGACATGATTCACAACTTCTGCTCATGTGCAGTTGTGCCAGGTATGTTCTGTGCGATGTTGAAATTCACTGCTTTCCGGTATTTCGTAATTCTCCAGCATGTACTAAGCAAGCGCTATCAGTTTCGAACTCGCGAAATTTATTATTGATCTTCAGGAATACTGTAAAACGTTATGCCGTTTGTTCAAAAACATCACTTTTGTAACGGAAATGACCACTTTAGTGTGGTTTTACTTATCCGCATGTTGTGTTATTATTATTGTTATTGTTGGTGGTGAAAGTGTTGCTTCCAAATCCTTAAACAAACAATAAAACAATGGCTTCGACAAAGTCTGTGTAGAGAGGATATTACTCAAATCAACCTAGAGAGAGAGAGGTAAATTAAATAGACACCCACTGTGATTTAAACAGGCAGTTCAAGCCACATCATAATCACATAAGTGCCTGCTGTAGCAGGTTAAATGTTTAAGCCTGCAGCCATTTCACAGACAGGAAACTGATGAAAACCAGTAGATTTCCCCCCCCCAAGTTTGAACAGTAACATTTTCAACAAGCAGGAACATAACACGAGTAATGCCGTTTTCAACGATACTTTAGGATCCACTGGAATAAGGTGTAAGAAGCTGTCTGCTCTCAAATGAGTGACAAGTGTTTATGTGTTCATTCTCTGCTGTACTGTATGCTCTCCTAGTCAACAGAACAGACATTTCAAGTTATAAAATGTAGAAAGGAAAGCAAGCCTGACATTGTAGTGCAAATGTAGCAGAACGTGTGCAGGCACCCAGAGAAGACCATCTGATGTTATCTCCACAGCCTGGGTACAACAGCCGAGCAACCAGACAAAGACAGCTTCTCATTCCATGCAGTGTCATTCGTCAACTACTGTGGAAAGTGGAGGTCCTACCACACCCTCCTGTCTTCTGGAGGACTCGCATTTCTACCCCAACTCCCACTGCATTGCCCTGCCCACACACACAATCCAGGTCTTTACAGCTGTCACATAGTAGTCACACACAGGTGTGCTCATCCCAGCACAGGAGGTTTACCTGGAACTTCTGCAAGCCACCAATGAATATAGTTTCTTTACGGTATACAGTAACTTGCAACTGGGACAAGAGATAAGAGACTAGCATACTATAGCTGGGGAAATGCAAACGAACTTCTGCATTTTTGCAGCTCTGCCATGGCATGTTCAATTACTGTACATGAACCAAGTGGGAGAACATATAGGCAATATTGGACTGATCTCTGCTGAAGCATCCCAACTTATTTGGTGCCAAGAATACAGTAGGCTGAGGTTCTGCAGACCAGAATTACCAATCCCTTTCATGACCAAATGCACACAGCAAAATACAGAACCACAAAGCATTAACAGTATATACTGTATAGTATATATGAGTGTTCTGTATTGTACTACACTTTCAAATATTGTTTTTAGGTTGATAACTCAGAAAAATGTGGTCTCGTTTGAAGTCAAGTGTGCACAATCGAATTTGAGTTCTCATTAATCTAACATGGGAAAGGCGTCAATGTTTATGCAGAATAAATAACTAGACATGGAGATTTCACTACTAAAGGTTTAATAGGTGTTATGTTTGTTACAGATTACAGCCAGGGGCACAGTTGAGCATAACACATTTTTTAACAAAGTATTTCTAACAGCACTTTCTACAAAACTACAGTACAACTTGGTTAGACAGAATACAGTATCAATTTAAAAATGAGGTCTCTGTGAAATTTTTCCTTTCCTGATGCCTTTGTACCAATACGAGAAGCTAATTTCACTGCAATTGCATGCAGTTGAATCAAAATAATACTGTTTACTGCTGCCAATGAAAGAACCAGCACCATGATAATATCAATGAATTGTGAGGGCTGTTTCCTTAGGAAGCAGACAAAATTACACAAAGTAATTATTTAGAATGTATCTTCAAGAATCACTCTATTCTGATGTACTACAGTACAACAATCTAATATGAGCAGTCACAGGACATTTGGTTTGGGATTTTTTTTCCTCTGGTCATTCATTCATGAAGTAATGATGTACATTATGGCATAGTTTAGGTTGTCTGCCTTACAAAAACAGAAAGAAGTCCCTTTCATTGAGCATTCAGAAACATTCTAATTTTGCCATACAGTAGTACTGTAATTTGCCATAATGAAAACAAGATCCAAATGCTAACTCTGATCCTTTACATTTGCACATTTAAATTGTTCATTTAAATGTCATTTAATGACATCATCATTTAATGATGCAGTGCAGACACTTTTTACTTGCAGTATGATCCCCTTCCCCACTAAGAAGAGAACTACAAAAGGCACATTTTAATCATCCACAAAAGGAATTGTTACAATTGAAAGTAATCTACAGACGAATGAAAGAACAAGGTACAGCATGCACTGCAAAATCTGACGTCAACTACAGAGCTTTGCGTCTTTTGGAATGTTTGTATGCATATCAATGTAAATCATAGGATAGGTTAACACAGCACAAGTTGGCTTCAAGTGTGTACAGTGAACTGGGGAGGGTTATCTTGAACACACAACTGCCTTTTCAGCCCCTTAGATTTACATCTACTGTAACTTTAGTTTGCTATAGAAGGTGGAGCTGCATGTCCTTAATACAACTGATAAATATGTCCCTGAAATTAAATTGTATATAAAATTTCTGAAACAAAACACCTTTGCAGTCATTTGCAAAGGAATTTAGGCTTTTGATTTCATTTATAAGAAACTAAACAATAATGATACTAAAACAATGATACCGTATGCACTGACTTTAGCGAAGAGAAACAAACTTGAATGAAAAAACGAGCAAATAATCATTGTTAGCAGCACATGCAAATGGCAAGGGCACCATGCTAATTAAGTAGTTATTGTTAATCCAGAGTGAAGTAAAACAATTTTATTCTTGGAATAGAATGAGACAGTCTTATTAAATTAGCTATAAAACATACATTCACAGCTAAATTGAAACTAGCAAACAATGTTTTATTATTATTATGTCAACAAAACATAGGTAGAAAATTATAATTTATATATATAAATTATAGTTTAATAAAACTTTTAACATTTAAAAAGTTTATCTTATACTGTATACCGATATACGTAATTGTATTTGACTGCTATACACTATGTACTGCAAGTATGAACTTTTCAAATCTTAAAAAAACTAAATAAGCTAAAATGTAACACTTGTATTCAATTATTAACCTTTAGGAGAGGAGCAACTTCTTTTTTATGGGTATATTTGCATACTGTATATTTATAACAATCTTCTTGATTAGTCTTCAATTTGATTTTCTTTTCACATATGGATTACTTGAGAACTGATCAAGTACTTCTTATGGTACCGCTGTATCACCTGCAAGTACACAGCCAACACCACACTCATTCAAGGCCCCTCAGGACAGTTCCGGATCACCCAGACAGCATCTTGTACCTCCAGCAACCTTATTTACTGTATCTCTTGCAGTAAATGCCCAGCCATCTACATTGGAGAAACAGGAAGGAGACTTGGAGACCGCTTCAGAGAACACGTCAGGGCTGTGAAGATTAAAGATCTCTCCAAGCCCATTGTTTCTCATTTCACCTCTGACGGCCACGACCACTCTAATCTCTCCGTCTGTGTTCTCAAAGACGGTTTTCCAAACTCATACATTAGAAAGACCACCGAAACTAAAATTATTCTGCAGCTAGGATCACACATTCTCCCTTCCCTTAACGACAGACTACTGTTCTTTTAAATTTTCTCCATTCATTGGAAGTTTCATTTCACACCTCTCTGCACCCATTCTGACTTCACACCTCTTGATTGGCCTCTCTTTCTGTCCCCTGCTCCCGCCTCTCACTCCTCCCCCCTCCCAACCTTTGTTCTCCCGCTACTTTACCTTTGCCTACTGCCCTGTCTCTCTCACACCTGAAGAAGGCTCCACGGCCGAAACGTTGTGTTCTCTTTCTTCTTTTTTTCAGCATGGAATAAACCTATAACTAAGTACTTCTTATGTTTTGTTTTGCCACATTTTAAGAGCATAATTTAGTATAATTACAACTTTTAATGTTAAGTGACCTTTTTAAACAACATAACAGTATTGTTCCCTTCACACACAAATACACCTTTATTTTCCCTAATTTTCAATATACTGTATCAAAAATGTCAAACTGTCTTTCATTATAAATGCATATATCACATAGAAAGGACCCCTTCAATACTAAAACAAAATTTTAACATCCATTGAACTATAAAGTACACAATACAATTCAGTTAAATTGTAATATTCACACAAGCCAGAGATATTTATTTCACTGGTGTAACTGAAATACTTTTGTACCATTTAAAAATATGTACAGTATTGTCTTTTTATCAGAAATCTTTGGACCTGGGCATTCAATCACAAGTTTGTATTTGAATTAATTTTTCAAGTCATATAAGCATGAAGTCTGTACTTGTGGATAAGTAGCTTTTCCATTAATCTTTTTAAATTTCGTATTTAAATAATGACCACACAGCTACTATTAAAGCAGGAAGTATAGTTCACCTCTGGAATTACAGTAGCTATGCATACATACCACTTAAATGAAGGGATTCTTAATTGTATGACAAAAGTAATTAATTTTTAAATTAATAAAATAATTCATTCTGAAATGAATAATAAAAGATAAAATAAAGAAATGATAACCATAAAACCCCTATATTGGTGAGTCAATTCAATAACTTCAATCACAACATTGGATAACAGCTACATCCAGAGAGAAATAATTAGGAAGCCACAATCTCCCAACTGCCCTGTCTATTTTAGTACTTTATCTACTTTGAGAACAAATTATGTTATGGCTGATATACAACCATAGAAGAAAATATATAAGTTTATATGAGCCTAATACTGAATATTTTATTGAAGTGTAATGTAAACACTTTGCCTGTTAAAACAGTTCACTATTATGTCAGGTAATGGCACGTTATTGATGTAATCATGAAACAGGTCTCTACTTGGTTGGTAACACACTATACAGCTTCAAAACAAACATGTCACCATGGAATTCACTCCATTAGCAGATACATTTTATTGGAAAGTTACCATGGAAGCAAATGCTTTGCCACTTTCTTATTTAAAAGTGTGTTCTTTTTTTAAAATCTTTATTTTAGTTATATATATATATAGTTAGTTATTTTAGTTATATAGGATATATTTCTATCAATACTGTATGTAACTGAATGAATTTATTTAAAGCAGTCATAAATGATCATGCTTAGACTGAGCAATGTTATTTTTGAAATGAAAAATTACAGTTAATTCCTTATATGGGTTCAATATTTTTCAAATAGGCATAGATAATTATTTCTTATTAAGTCCTTCAATATATCCTATCCTTCAATATATGTCACTCCTATGCAAGGATATATAGTACAATGTGCAAACTTTAAATCACATGTGAATATGCTAAAATTTTGTAGTACTCAAGCCCAACCTCATTGAACTCATTCTGGAAGGAGCTCAAGAGGGACCAGATTCAAGTTCAAGACTCCTGGGTAACTTTCTTACCTGAGAGTCATGTTATACACAGATTAAAACGTGATGTCTCTGATTCCAAACAGGAATCTACAAGGTCCTTCAGAGAATGGTCAAAAATACTGTTAAGATAAGGTTTGAAATGTGAACCTGAGGATGTAAATGAAAGTGGAAGTGTGTGTACAGGTGGAATAAGACCAGGAAGCACCTCTTAAGGCAAAGTTTGCTGGGTATCTAGAACTGGTTTTCCCATCAGGGTATTGAAGATCATTCTTTGAGATCTTTCAAGAAATGCCCTGCTGATCAATAAACTACGGCAGGCATCCATCCATTTTCTAACTGCTTTATCCTGTCATGAACCGCATTCCTACAAGCACCTCTCGCCCCCAACACCTGCGCACTAATTAATCAATTGTCATTCCTCATGCTCTTCCCTATTTTTACCCTCTCACTCCACTCAGTCCCCACTCACTTTTGAGAATAACCTTTGGCTTTCTCTTGTGCGCGTTTACTATTATCGACCTGATTTCTGGCTACCGACCTTGTTTTTTTCTCCGGCCTCGACTTCGTCTCGCGTTTTGGATTTGGATACTTACGACCTGACTCCTGTGATACCTAACCTAGATCTCCTACCTCGACTACGATTTTTGCCTTTTGCCCTTGGGATTTAGACACCAAACACTAGCTGCCTACAGTCTCAGCGCCGCATAGGGTTCAACCAGGTACTCATAATGTCACTGTTGACATATCCAATTCAAGTTTGCGGAGGAGCCAGAGCCTATCCCTACAAGCAACATGCGCATGGTAGAACGTACACCAGTCCATCACAGGCCACATACATACACAAATACACACGTGCTCATACCAGGGCCCATTTTCTCAGAAGCCAGTTGACCTACCAGTATGTCTTTGGGCTATGGGAAGAAAATGGAGCACCCAGTAAAAACAGGGTGAACAGAGAGCACCCAAGGTCCAGAATTGAGGCAACAATTTTAACCACTGCACCGCCGTGCTGCCAATAAATAAAATACTAGCAGCCAAATATGCAAGATGAACAAGATGGCATTCTATATTTAAGTCATCTTTCTTGTGTTCTTATAACTAGAATGTCCTTCATAATACACCCTGTGGAGCCATGCTTCATTCGTCATACATGGAGAACTGTAGAGTTAGACCTGGAGGAGAGATTTACAGTACTTCTATCTGTCAACTTTACAGGTCAGGTCCCCTGTAAGCCAAAGTTTTCACAATTGCAGACCAAGAGAAGGAAACCCTGTCCAAATGAATTTCACACAGCTCTCAACCATTGTACTCAACTCACGTGAAACCATGGTTACTACAAGCTTAAGACATGGCTGAGGCTCAAGCTGAAGATTTCTGTTTGACACCACTTGGGGGGTTCCTGCATTCAAGTACTTTGCGTTGAAGTGCGTTTTTGATACATTCAGTTACTGTACAGTAACTGAAGAAAGCACTGTCCACTTTTTTGAACCTGAAACTGATTGTGTAAAGTTAAAGTCCAAGAAAAACGAACTGGAATACTTTGTAAAGGATGTTCTTACATAAAGAGTGGGTAAATGATAAATAACTTTAGATGAATTTGTTTATACATTAGTTGGAAGAAGATAACAAAAATACAATGTAGGTGTTGGGGAACTTTGCACCCCCTGAATTTTAACCTGTATCTCATTTGTGTGCAACAAACGGCTTCTGAATGTTCTCTATTTAAGCAATCCTTTAAACAGTATGTAGATCACATTTTATGCACAACAAACTTAGAATTCCTTATTAAATGGTTGGCACCAAAATTTGTGGTGAAACACTGTCTCCCACAGTAATTAATAATTATCCCCCTGGGGCACAGAATTCATTTATATTCTTCTCTAAGTTAAAATAATTCTCATATTTGTCATCCTGTCAGATAAAGTGTGTGACTAGATGGATTACATAATTAGAACATTAAATGCTTTATTCTTATTGAAAACAAAACAACACTTTATGTGTCATTCACATCCCATTTAAATGGAAGTTTACACTGCAGGGTCTTATCTAGACAGTGCAATAAACAACAAGCTATACACCAAATTAAATGTGCCAGTACCACAGAAACCCCTGTTTATACTAAGAAATAACCTGGAATTAAATTTGTTGTGTGGTATTGATGCCTGTGGTTTTAATTTATTCCAAACTACTAAAATGAAACCTAATGACTTGACCTCCAAGAAAAAAAAAAATTAGACCTTTTCTTGTGAAACAACATAAATGAGGAATGTAAGCATAAAGTTAAAAGCATATGTAGTCTGCATTTAATGTGCAAAATATTATTCCTATTACTAAAACATTATTTCTGTCATTCTCTATGCTTTTTTTGCTAGTTTAAAAAAGCTTTTACCATGCATGGCTTCCCAAAACTGTTGAACAATACATTCTTGAATAAACAAAAAATACCAGCAAATGCATTTCTTCTGTTAGCATAGGGGAAATCAGGCAGACATCATGTGAAAATGGAATATTCAAGTGGCTTCTAATCTACTAAAAATGCTTGGGCTATTTTCTCTGCAGTCTTGATTTTTTAATGCATTTCTGTGCTGACTTGTTATTCATTTCAGTTTTTCTGTGTGAAATTTGGGACAACACCAGGCTAATCATAATATTTTCTATACAAATCCACTAAGAAAATATATCATGCATAATTTAAAACATTTATCCCTTTCTATCAATAATTTGTGTTCTTTTCCATCAATAAAGACCAAGACAGTTATACTAAAGGACCTAAGCTATCCTGAAAACATATAAAGAAATGAAAAAAGAGAAAGAAAAAACTGTAAAAATCAATGTGGTTCAGATGAAATATTCAGATGATATTCAGATGAAAAGCTAGTAATCGTTGGCTAAAAATGTTGTGAACACTACAACAATCATCCTCTATTTCTAAATTATTAATTAAAGATACAGAGTCCTGATTTCATCCCTTCATAGTATTTAGATGAATCCATCGGTTATTGGTGATGATCTTTCCACACTATCCTATAATACTGTATATCAGTCATGTTCTTGTTAGTGGTAAGGTAGCAGACGTAGGAGTAAATCTGTATACTTTCTTTGAAGCAGTAAGGCAGTAAAGTAGTCTGCATTGCATCTGGGAAAATTGAATGCAATCATAGTTTAGTAGAAGTAGACTTGGTGTTTTTGATACTGTATTTCTAATTCTAGGTGACTAATAAATATAGTAAAATTCTCTAGTATATGGCTATGAGTTTGCCTTCCTAAAACATGTAAGATAAGATCACTTTATTTCTTGCATTGGGAATTTGTCTTTTTGCATACCCCAGCTTGCTCTCCATGAGACACAGGCAGAGAGAAAAGCTTGGGGTCAGAGTGCAAGGTTAGCCATTTATACAGCACCCCTGGAGTAGTTGGGGTCAAGGGCCTTGCTCAGGAGCCCAACAGAGTAGGATTCTTCTGCTGTGTGGAGGATTTGAACCAGCAATCTTCTAGCCACAGTGCAGAGCCTTAGCCACAGAGCCACCACACTGTCCAAATGTACAGTCTCATTTACAGTACAGTTCCACTTTATTCTGAATAACATTACAGTTATTGCAGTCAGTCATAATTTCTGAAATGTTTCAGTAGGCCAGCACAGAACCTATGTATCAGCTTAATACTGATAAATTGGTGAGTTAGGTACAGTGAAAAGCTCATCTAAAAAAGACATGTCTCAAAAGACTGACTTTTGTTGACTTTTCTTTTTTTTACTGGAGAAATTACACAGATGAAAATAGTACCCTAGAATGTGTAACAGCCAGATGCTACTGTATGAAATAATATCTGCTATAGATACCTACACAGTTCTGAAGACTTAATATACTTGAACCTAGTTACAGCCTGACTTACAGTATTCTAGTGAGCAGCTACTGTAAGTAACTGAAAATACCAGTGGTGCAGTTTCCATCCATCCATTTTCTAACCAATTCTTCCAAGTCAGATTCAGAAGGGAGCCAGAGCTTATCCCAGCAAGCAACATGTGCAAGGCAGGGTACAACATGAATGGTACCCCAGTCCTCATTTAAATCCATACAAACACCAGGAATTCAAGTCAAAGTGTTCATTTATTGTGAACTATTTACATTACCAGCTTTAATTCCAGCATAACAACAGCAATCTGCATGTACTGTATGGATGCTCTGGTCCAGGCAGCTAGTATATCATCCCAGTGACCTATAGAGTTGTTATTTCAACCACACGGTTGAAGACACAGCAGCCAGTGACTTCAGCCCTGTGGGTTGAATAGTTGCACAGCAGCTGGTCTTCAGCCGGAAGGCTTGTATTATAGTCAAGCGTCTAGTATTAGTGAGTCAGCAACTTATGCTGCAAGCATCGCTTGTGTGGAATCACTGCAGTTTGTCTTCAGCCCAAAGGCTTGTGTTTTTAGTCAGGTGACTAGAATTTTCAGCCCTTAGGCTGGCATGATGAGTCAGAAACTTATGCTGCAATAGCATTGCTTTTGTCGAAGCACCGCAGTTTGTCCGAGGCTGGAATAGTATCTCAGCAGCTTGTGTTATAATACAACAGCTGTTACAGTGGTCCTCTTACTCGCCATCTCTTCCTGACTCGGAGCTATACTTATGTGGACTGTAATGCAGATCTCTACGCCAGTGATTGCCAATGTTCACCATCTTGTGTCTGATCGATCATCTTGGGTAGGGAGAAATCTTCTAAAAATTGTAATAAGCATCAGGGAAAGTAGCATCCCTCAAGGACTCTGCTCCTGTTGGCATCACTATATACAAGTATATGAATAAAGCAATTGATTACATCTGAAGATATACATCTGGAGTAATTTGGCTAAATTGGTGCTTTATTGTTCTTTTGATATTTTAATTTAATGCAATGCCTTTTAAAACAGGTCGATTTTCATTGTTTGTCACACCTACAAATGACCTTAAAACACCACATATTTCTAGACAGTATTGGCTGCCTATATAAAAACGTTATATATCTATATGTATATATTAGATTTTTATATCTAAAAGATATAAAAATAACAAATTCTGCCCAGTCTCCTTCACCTGACAAACTACCTTCATTACAGATTTAAGTTTCTCTCAGTCTACAAATATTTTATATTACACACAATCATCTGTACGCCTGTTACTGATCATGTTCTCATCAAACAATCTGTGTTGGTCTCGTTAACTATCATGAGACAACAAAAACCTGTGTTAGTGCCAATAACTATACAGTAGGCACTAAAAGCACTGCAGCGATAAAATAATGGACATTTGTGCAGTTGCTGCAGGATGGGGGTGACATCTCTTTTTCTGGGAACTATAATACTGTTAATTTAGCAGGCATGCTTTACTTTCATAAAAGCATGGATAGTCACAACCCTTAAAAGGGTCCCTCTCATAGCATGTATACATAAAGTACTGTCAAGGACATCCCCTGTTTTTAGTGGGATCCAATAAGCTTATTTGACTAAGCTTATTCTTATCTCATGACATTTGTTTTCCTAAGAAAGAAAAAAGAAAGAAATCCTGGCAGGTAATGAGAATTTGATGTGTTTTAATAATCAAATCCCATAGACAATTTTTTATAAAAAGCAATTTTCACAAATAATAGTTACTGTTATAGCTAATTAATCACAGATGCTGTTCTGATGGATACTGTATGTTGCATTTGTTCAATATAGTTCTTAGTTTGAACATTACTGTATGTATCAGAACAATAAATCTTCTCAATAACCTGCCTGCTTTTGTGGACTCTTCAGAGCAAGCAAGCATTATTTCTGGGCTGATGTTACACATCTAAATACATTGTCTAACGGTGAGTTAAAGGGAGTTTTAACATGATGCAAATGTTACGAAACAACAAAGTATTAGCACGTTCTCAGCTTGCTCACCTACACTTATAAGTGATCAGCCGAGTTGATTAATAACAACTTTTGAAAGTTTCTAGCTGAGCGCATTCAGCGTGAGCAAGTGACGGCACATGAATACTTTGTTTAATGTCTTAACCAAGAAAAACAATTGCCGTTTTCAGTTTAACATTTCTTTGTGTCTGTGCCAACAGTTTGCAGTTCCAAAACACAATGTGCAGACTTGCATTCGTGCAGTTTAATATTTCTCAGTCTTGCTGATCTTGCAGTATATTTTAATGAGGAAGTTGCTAGCAAAACACAGAAATATTCCATGTTAATTGCAAACATGGAAAAACACTTTGGGGGAAAGAAATATTTTGTATGTTTTACTTTACTGAACTACTGTATACTGCTCAAGCTAAAACATCTTAGCTTACTCAGGCAGCTGCTGGTTGCAGTTGCTATAGCACTTATAATAGAACTGGATACAAGGCTGCCTGTTCAAACTGGAGCTCCCAACACTGCTGGAAATTGCTGTTAATTGCCTAGAGAAAAACTCTTAACAGGACAATGTAAATGCTTTACAAATAAGGTACAATGTAATGAGGGAGCAGAGTTTTGTACTTAAGTACGCAAGTTCACATTTTGAGCCCTATGATTTTAAAACATGAAGGAGAGCCCACATTTCCGGATAAAACATAATGTATCTCAAAACTCAAAGAATGATTTGGCTAATTTGTAAGCTCTGATGGCCTGTCATAAAGGTCCATTTCTTGGGCAGAAACAGTAAAACGTGTTTAAAATCTAGACTAAATACAGTAGCAAGAACAAATAAGTTTAATTGCAGCATAGCTAAAAGTCTGTTTCTCTCCAGTTGACCCCTTCCTGAAAATACATATTGGTTCCCATTTTGACTGGTGATCTGACACTTATCTGAATCAGAGAGTGTACAAATCAAATCACATTAAATACCATTCTTTCAAATTCATTCAGACATATGATTTGTGAGGAAGTAGCACTTTGAATTGCTTTATTAACATGCTTTTTTATTCATTTTAAAACTAAATTACACATCAAAGATGAATCAAAGATCTGGACAACAATTGCAATAAATGTCCAATGTTTGACTATCCTCTAAGACTACGGGACAGTAATTTTAACTCCATAGGACATACACCATTACACTAAACATATAGGTATTTATTATAAAGTATGACCATTATTGGTTATATATTTCAAACTATTTTAAAAGTTTACTCATGCCCTCATACCCTATGTATATTACATACAGTATACAGAGAGAGCAGTTTGGAAATACCTGTTTATAAACATCTGGCAATTGCTAATGTCTTCTGTGTTTTATTTTATTTTCTCAATTTTATTTGTAAATTTAAATTTTTATAAATTCCTATACAGCCCCTTTTCTTGTTGTAGGCTGGTTCAAAAAACCTCAGAGCTGCAAATGCAAATTCTCATATCTTTCCTACCTTCTCTGCTCAGACTACTGTATAGTAAATGCCAACACTATAAAGTAAATTGTTGACTGTGAATATGTAAATTAAATAAAATAATGATAATACCCTTTTCACTAAAATATTTGAAAAATTTCATATTTGTGCAGTTACGGCCTTACATCCAGCTACTCTATCTAATACTGTTCACTACCTTTATTCAAGCTATTTAATAAACAGTAAAAGTGTGAAAACATGTCAGAGCTACTGGAACTACCTAATAGAGAACATGACCAACTAAACAATAAATACAAATACAATGGTTTTATAAAGTCTTAGATATTCAAAAAGAGGCCTTAACTAGGTCCTGTTAAATTTACAAACATGGCTGGTGCCTCCTTCTGTGTAATATACAGTATTTTGTATATTGGTTAATAGAACCATAACTAGAGAAGCACATTTGCTCAACTCTTCTCTCTTGAAGACACTGCTATTCATGGTTTACAGATAAATCATGGCATCACAAAGAGCCTTTGAAGAAACCAAAGGCTGCTCACTTGTCCACAGTGGTTGCACAATGGGGAGAATCACCCTGCAGGCTGAATTAGAACAAACCAACAAATTAAATTGAAATCTATCTGATCAGCAAGAATTGAACCCTACTTTAAATAGTAATGGATTTTTACATTTCTTTTAAATGAAAAAATGAGCTATTCTTCACAATTATTTAAATTATCTTTTTTGTAACAGTCTATTCCTCTTACTGTTACAGATTATTTTCTAAGGTCATGCACAGCCCTGTTGGATCAACAGTATAAAATGATTGATGTGAGAACTCTTTAAAAGGAAACCAGATGTGCAGAATTGGGAAATATAGACATATTTCCAATTTTTCATAACCAAATTCAGTGAAGTGTCTTAGAGAAATGTCAATCCTTGCTGGCTTTCTGGGAATTTTTAAATTATTTCCATAGGGCTATCAAACACTGGCAAACTGTTCTTGCTTTACAAGATCTCTCCAGATTTTTAACTTTATTTTAACTGGGTGCTGTACAGTCAAGTATTCCAAAAGGGCTTTCGCAGATGAGTGCACACAGGCTGTCTCATTCTGACATTATCAGAACATGCTCAGGCAAAACAGAGGTTTTATTAATTTACTCAACAGGTAAGGGATTAACAAAAACTGATTCCTTCAGGATTGTAAATGAACTTGGTTGTCATTCTGGATCTTGACTTTAATTTTGATCTATGTAGTGGGTGATAGGTTGCTAAGTAAAGACATTTCATTGAGTAGAAATGCATAGATACTAATGCATGCCTTAGTAGCCTGTCCTGTCGACTTTTAATTAGCTGGTATTGTATTCTTCTTAATAAATGAGCAACTTGTTTTGAGTGCAGGTGCTAGATTGCTCACTTACACAAATCTTTCTGAGCACCAGCTCAGTGCTCGTATAATGGGGCTTATTCTGCTCTTCAGCCCATTATGGCTAAGTAATCCACTAGGAACCTCTGACACACCCGGGGGTGGTGTGCTGTAGCAACACTGTTTTAAATAGGCGGGTCCCAACAATACACAATCATAGCCTCAGTATAAAAATAATGCTTTTATTTAGAGTGCAAGCAAAGAAAACACAAACCCACAAGAACAAAAGCCTAAGCTCTTTGAGCTTCTGACTTCATCTATCTCTCTCCAACAATACCCAGACAGCTAGGCTACAAACTGACTTCCAAAAATTGTTTCTCAAAAATATCCTTTTATCCAAACAAAGTTTTTCTCCCAAAGTCCTGAATTGTTAATGATCCAAAAACTCACAGCTTTTATAGTATCATGGCTAGTCGGTCTCCCTCTTCTCCCTCTGATGCAGCACATGAAGAGAAGATATGCTCTCCTCCAGGACAATAAATGACAACCAACTGAGAAGCCTGAGTTTTCTGTTTTTTAAATCATCACCTGACCACGTGTCTTATTCTAACTGGTCATGTGACTAAGGATGGTAGCTTTCAAACAGCTTTCTAGGAAGTGTGGTACAAACAAGGATCTCCATCTTTCATGAACATACTGCCCTCTCACAGTTGATATTCATGAGTTCTTCAAAGATAGGTAGCTGGCTCTCTGGTGTACTGGAAATCATTGGTGTTTGAAAGAGATGCAGAATAGGATAGGTGGTGTCTGAGAGACGGTGATTGAATCCCACAGGGGTAAAGCAACACCCACCATAATGGTGCTGTAGCTTGGATAATTAAGAAGGGGAAATAGTAACAGGGATCCTAATGGCCTTGAATTCGCCTGGCATGGGGGGCTGGTCTTTCAACCTAATACTACTGTTTGGAGGAGGTGCTGTGTAGCTCAGACCTCGGTAGCTTAGGGACGTAACAAGGAATGCATCTCAGAAGTCTGTAAGGTTACAAAATGTAGGCATATTGGTTTTCCTAATCCGTCCAACTTCAGACTGCCATTTAGATACCCAAGGATCTCATGCAGCTATTTCTGTAGCAAAGTCATGATATCGACCTCAACTCCATGGCTGGGCAGCTAATTCCCTACTCCCAAAACTCTTTGGGTAAAGAAGTTGCCTCCTGTTGTCAGTTTTTACAGTAAATGCACTTCCACACAGTTACCACATGTGCCCCCTGGTCCGTGTTTCACTGCTCAAGCTGAACAAAATTCTCCTGGGTAGACATTGTGAATGTCTTTGAGGATTTTGATCCTCTCCTAATCTCCACTGTTCAAGTCTAGAAAAGCTTGTTTCCTTCATCCTGTTCCTTAATCCCCAGAATGTATCTGGTTGCTCTTTTCTGAAGTGATATCAGAGGAGCTATGTTTTGTTTTTGTAATGTTGTGAGTATACAACTGTGACAGGGCATCAGCTACTGTTTAACTGGGAGATCATAGCTACAGCTAGCTACTGCAGGTGGCAGCTGCTACTCTCCATATAAAATACAGCATCACTTTAGTAGTAGTGTGGAAGGTGTTGAGGACGAGCTGCCCATCAGAGTTCTGAGAGAGAGCCTGGCAAGCAGCAGAGAAGCTGATGGCTGCAAGACCGAAAGACAGTAACTGAGATGAATGAGTCAGCCGAGCCAGAAGGAACCAGCCTTAACTGAAGCAGCCAAGTTGCTGACAGCTGTAAGAGGGGAGGTTTGTAGGAGACTAGCTAGCCACTAGCTGAAACTGCAAGTAGACAGAGAAGGGATGGGTTGATGAGTTGAGCAAGTATTTTCCTTTTTATTTTTTTACCTGTGTTAAAAAAGCACGGCTTTGTGATGTGCTCTGTCATATTTACATCCAGCCTATTACACAAATATTCTAAATGAGGCCTTACTATTACAATATAGAATTTTACCATAACAAGCCATGATTTAAATTCTAAAATTTAAATATATATCCTAGCATACTGTTTGCCTCTTTGATTCCCTACATTGACTAGAAGATGGAAATGCTGTGTCAACATAAGTCATCTTCATAAGTAGATTATTTTAGCATGTTCTGGGATATGTCAACATGAGATGCAAAATTCTATTGTATAGAAGGCATTCAGGACAGTCATACAGACATGTAAGAGTTGTTTAAAGGGAATTTAAAATTTATTTTTGTGTTATTTATGTCATTCTGAGGAATTTATATGTTTTCTGACTAGACTGACAATATTGTTAGTATTGATGTACAGTACTGTGTGCTTGTGTGTGTGTGCCGTGCAATGGACTGATGTGCTGTCCAGGGTGTAGGCATTGCTTGCTATATTTGCTTCTGAGATAAGTCTCCATGTTGCCATGAACCTTACTAGGCTTAAGTGGCTTTCTCATTAAAGATGGGTAGTTTTTTTCCCAGCCTTGTGAAGTCATTGTGGTTTACAGTCACCATACTTTCACAACCAGTGTCCACATAACGACTATACTCTGGGATGTAACTAAATAAAGTCATGAAAGATTCCATTTATAAACTTGCCAATGGTTTCTCACATCTGTTGTGTTTTTGCAGTGATCTGGCTCATTTCTCGTAGTCTAAAAATTTCAACTGATACAGAGAAACAGCACATTAGATTGTGCTGCACAACACATTGTCCATTTCGATCAGATATGGGTATAGTTGATGCATGGAAATAGCTTATTTTGTGCATGAAAAAATACAGGGTGTTAAGATGAAATAAACATGACTAGTTTCTCAAGAGTCTAATGTTTCATGACCTACAGTTTAGGGGTTGGAATTTCTTTTGTTTCCCACAAATTAATATTAAGTAGCTGGTTCCATACTAAGATGATCCAAAACTGCTGATACATTTAATTAACTCTCAAGGCAACAGCAAACTGCTGCAGGAAATATTTAGCAGAAAGATTTTATAGATAGTCATTTTGTTTCTCAGACTGTTTTACAATTTCTGATATCCCCATCCATCTGTCTTAATTATTTTCATATGGACAGTTTCTTCTGCATTTTCATTGTTAAATTTAGTAAAAAAAAATAAAATGAATGAAAATGAACAAACAACAAAATGTATCTGTGTAACTTTGGACAAACCTAGTTTTTCTTATGCCGCAATGTACAGAATGCATAAGCTAATTATGATGTTTACTTCAAATACTGTAATCCATTTACAGTCAAATAATTAATTTAAATTAGTGCCATTTATAAGAAATGTTTACTTTCTGTCCTGATGTCTACAGGAAGAGGCTGTATATGATAATGATCATGAATAATCAAATTTACATCAATTACCAAGATAAAATTGCTGTTTTAGAGCAGGATCATGTCCAGCAGAGACATCAGCAATGAAAATCTATAACACTGAGCAATGGGAAATACTGTCATGCTGTCATTAAATACAAATAAAATATCATATATTTGGTTTCCAATATAGTCTAGTATCTTGGATAAGTTGGTGTGAATCTCCTACAATATCGATAGTTATCCTACATTAAGGTTTACGTACCCATGTTTTCAGCAAATTATTGAAAAATGTGAATCCTTGCTCTCACTCAGCATTGCTATCATTTTAACAATAGGGTTTAATTAAAATAAAAGCCCCTTTTGATTAATAAAATGATTACATCATTTTACTCACATATATTTACTTAATGTTTGCTTCAAAAACAGAAGCATCAGAAACATACTTGGAATTTAAATGAAATTATTGTGCAAAATCACATACTACTTCAAAGTGTAGTAACTAATTCCTTTAGTTAAGTGCTGAAAGGATTACAAGGGCACCTGATAGCAGTATTCAAAATGCTGAATACTGAGCTCTTAAGGGTCAATCCTAAAACATGCACCAGAGCACATACTGTACATGTAAGTGGAAATAAAGAGAAAGAGCCATTAAGAATGAGAACAGAAGGCACTTCATTATAAAAGGTCTCCAACCGTAATTGTTGAATAAGGTTCCATGGGATCCTTTAAGAAATGTCTGGATAAGGTTTTTTGCTCAATTAGCTTCTAGCAAAACTACATTACTAATAAGTCATTTGAAGGCAGTCTTCATTTAACCACTTATAATCTTGTTTTTCCCATACAAATATCAGAAACAGTCATTATAATGAAAAAATAAACACTTTTGACATTGTATTATTTAAACTTAGATCTATTTTCTAACTGAATGATTTGCTTCCTTTACCTTGTACTAATCATGCACAATGACCTTTGCCTCCTGCCATTTTCTATTCTGGTCACGTCAGATCACAGAAGCTAAACAAGACTGGGCCTAATCAGTAAAAATATTTTTAGATTGAAAAGCAGGTTCCTGCTGATAAATGGTGTTGGTGGCACCAAAAACTAGTTAAAAAACTAATGCCCCAGAATGCCCCAGACTGTGTTGTAGAAGGTGTCCTCCTTCAGATAAAATGCTAGACTGAGGTTCTAATTACTTAGTCATTAAATATCCCTTTGCACTGTTTGGAAGTGTGGGGGTCTTACACATGGTGTCCTGGTTAAATTCCACTGGTTTGACCAATATTAATCCCCTTGATTTCAGCAGAAGTCATTTCTCCCTTCTCCACCTACTCTGAGGTCTGATGAGTTGCAGGGCTGCTGGTACATAATGGTCACCCAAATAAGTGCTGGGCTTTAGTGGTGAATTAAGTGAGCAGTTGAATGGCCCTTGGTCCTATGTACAGTATAAACCACTTTGGGATCCTTTGGGATGAAAAGTACTATATATGTAAATAGAATTTTCAATTAAAATAGGTAGAAAAGCCACATTCTGATTAAAGTTCCAGGAACAAGATGAATGGGAAGAAGAACGATCCAATACGGAATTAAAGGAAGGGTCAACAACATTAGAGAGACAAAACATATGATCGAATAGCTGTAGATAGGCAAAGCAGTTTTAGGTTCATCCCATTTATAATGATTTACAACAGAGTAACTCAATAGCTGTATGTACCAAACTTTATTGCTTACTTGGAGTTTCACCGTGATCACAGGGGATATTAAACAATATGTGTACAATTAATAACAGATGCATAAAATAGAGATTTCAGTCACAGAAGGAGTGAAACTTAAAAAAAATAAAAACATGCAGTAGTTTTTCTTCTTTCGTTTTGCAAACATAATAACACTTCAAAAGAGTGGTCTATATTTTCTATCCTTTAATGTTGTTTCATCTGTTATTTTACCTATCCCATTTATGTGTGGTCTTGGTGATTTCTGATGATTTATATGCTCAGAATGTGATTTATCATCCCATTCTAGTGAGATCATTCTTTGAAAAGACTTCTCAAAGCTAATTGTCAGGAATTGTGCCAGGAAAGTTAACTGGCATCATAGAAATTAAAAAAAGGTTTACAAAGAACAGAAGGCATCCCACTCTGATGTCTGCTTGCTTATATCTTATCAAGCTAAGACACCCATCTAGCCCATTTCTGCAGGACCCTAGTGAATCATAGTCCAACACATGGTTTTGTAGTCTGTTATATAAACATAACAAAATGTTTTCATGCTTTTTCCAATTCCAGATATATTCTGTACATCTTCTCACATAGTATGTGTGCTTTAGTCGTGATATGCTGAGTGGTAGAGGGCTGGGTTGACTTTTCCAGTCCTCTCATGGAAACTCAGAAGTCTTTTTTCCACTTTAAGGAGAGTAAGACTTACATCACCGTGTGGCTCACACAGAGACAGACAGGGAGGAAAGAATAGAAGCAACCTTAGCTGATGATACATAGGAAATATCTTCACTCCATTAATGTCTTCCTGCATTAATGGAGACTGAACAGGCAAGGGTTCCAAATTTCAAAACCAGCTTTTTGCAGATGTTTTGAAATGCTTAGAATATGACAAGAAGTTGAAAGATGCTGTATGTTCTTGCTAGGCCTTGTTCAATGTGAATGTTAGAGAAGAGCAGCTGGGAAACACTAGTGGAATGGCCCTTAAAGGGAAGCTGTCTAACTTGTCACTCACCTCCATGTTGGAAATGTATCCAGAGATCCTCTAGTCCATTGAATTGGAGAGGGTAACAGTTGATCGGCCCTTGAATCATTTGGAAAGTAGGGCCGGTAGATACTGGTCCTTCTGTCACATTTCCCATTCTGGATCAACAGAAAAAAAGAAAGCCTACCAGATCAACAGAAAAGAGAGAATCTTGCTTAATGGATAGCTGGAGCCAACAAGATCTAAGCAAGACAAAGATATATAACCCAGATGGGGCTGGCAAACAAGCCTGAGTCAGAAGACTGCCTGAGACATCTGAGTGACGCTAATGAGAAAAGACCCAGAGAGGTACTGTACCAACTGGAACAGTGGCCAGAGGGCCAGAGACACCTCTGACTGTGCGGCAGAGTGTCAGCGCTCCTTTAAGGACAGTGCAGAAACTATAGTTGGGAAACCTAACTCACCCCTTGGAAGTGCAGGCAGATTCAATTGCAGAGCCTAAGCAGTCAAGGCCCAGTTAGGCTAGTCTGAAGAGTGGTGGTAAAAGGCATCTGGGGAACCTAGAGCATCCTTTGGCAAGGAAAACGATGCCTATTGATTCCCCAATGGCTGAAGGGGAGCTGCACTTGGCTGTGACCAATAACAGAGTAGGCATCCAGGGAAGGCTGCTGAGGCTTGGGGCAGTGACCAAGGGACCCAACAGACTCACTGGTTTCAAGAATTGGTCAACTGATTTTTGCCAAATATCTAGTGGCTCCTTGGGAAAAGTGCCAGGCCTTGGAAAAGGGAGAGCATGCAGACTACAAGGAAGAAGCAGGTGACAGCCGACACTACCACCAGCATGGAAGCCTAGTACTGAGGGAAACTGACCAGGATTTGCCAGGATCTACTGTACTCCTACATAGGGTTGGCTGAGAATTGTGTACTCCAGTGTGCTCCAGGGTGCTCCATCTCAGACCATCAGCCATGGGTTTTGGAGGAGCTACAGCAGAACCTGGAGGGGTTTACCTCTTTTCTAATGAGCAATTTAAAGCAGCGGAAGTAAAACAGAAAAATGCTCTGCTGCTATTAGGTAAACTCTAGATTTCAGGACTTTTTTCCTGGGGAGTAGATCTGGGCAGCTGCCCCCACAGCAAGAAGGGTCTGTTGGACAATCTGGAAGGAACCTTCTGCTGTTCTAATCACTTACAGACTACAACAGTAGCTCCCCACAGAGACTTCCCAAACCTAGGGAGTGCTACAACATCAGCCTATGGCTAATTAAAATTGTTTTGTGGTGCTGCCAAGGCAACCCAATAAAGATATGCCGGCCTAAGCTGGCTGAAAGATAGAGGTCACACATCCAGGCCAGGCCTGTGCCACCCTGGGAGTCTGGGTTTGAGAGTGGTCTACTGTTTGTGATCTGTGCAAAAAGGCAGGGGGTGTTTCCTTAGAAAAAAGAGTGAGTCTTGATATCAAGCCCCTGTTAGAAAACACCCTTGCCACCCCCATTGGGTCAATAAAAAAGAATGACCTCAGTATGGGCATTCTTGTAGATGCAGGAAGATGCCAGAATACCCTGCAATACACTGTATGTCTGTTCAAGTGCTCTGTTATTTGCCTGTGTTACTTTTTTTCTGTAATATACACGTCTTTAGTACAGGGAGGCACTGCTATTCCTAGTATCCTGCTTCATTCTTAGAAACCAACAAAATGTAAAACAAAATGTTTTCTCACACTATTTTTGCTAACATACAAAACTACACCACATTACCTTTTGATTTCTGTGTATTAACTGTTGTAAACACATTCGGAATTTATCATGAATTGCATTTAATGGGTTAAAATGAAGTCAATTGTCTGAACCACCGGTTTGCTTTATGGATGATTATGTGCTCTGCGGTGCAATCTTTTGGCTGGTTGATTTTGCCCTGAAAAAATTCAGCCTTTTGCCACAACTTGCTGCTGGAGCACCGTCAATATTAACTTCCTGTGGTCTGTTTAACACTCAGTTGTGAATCACTGTTGACTCACTACCGAGATTTAGTTGGACTCAAAGACAGTCTGTTACACAGCAGTGGTAAGATTAGGAAGAGTTCTGTTTCTCACCATCTGTTTAAAGTCAATGCTGAATTCAGGCATTAAACCTCTAACAGATCTCTGTGTTTCAGCCATGGCAGGGAGATGAAATGTCAGTGTGGGTATGCAACAAGTACAGTACAGTATATATTCACACTGAAATCAGAATTTATAATTGTTGATTTACACATCTCCATTGATGAATGTGAAAAATGAAGAAATCTTCATTTGAAACGTTGATTACTAATCTGCAGATAGGAAGAATTAAGACTGTTGGTTCATACATGATTTTGATTCCCCACAATCAAATTATATCATGTGCTAGTAATATTAATAAGGGTTTTTTGTTTTTTTTTCTACAGTAAAAAACAAAACAAAGATGGCTTACACAGACCTGCATCTCATTAAATGAATACTGTGGAATACAATGTGCTGCATATAGAACATTATTGTGCTAAAAGGAAGATGTTCTTAGAAGTTTAGTTGTGGTACAAAGATAAAAGTTTTTTAAAACGTTCTTGTTGACACAGCTGACAAAGCTGCATAAAAAAATGTTTAAATTTCAGTGAAGAATGTTAATGGGTGGCACAGTGGTTAGCATTGGTACCTATCTGTGTGGAGTTTGTGTATTCTCCCAATACACACTTGTTTTTCCTTGCACCGTCCAAAGAAATGTTGGTAGGTTAATTGGCTTCTGGGGAAAGCTGGCCCTGGTTAAGTGTGTGCATGTTTATGTCTGTGTGTAACTTGTGATGGACTGGCATTGCATTCAGGGTGTATCCTGTCTTACGCCACTTGTCTTACGCCAGGATAGGCTCCAGCTCCCCTGTTACCCTGTACTGGACAAAGCGTTTAGAAAACAGATGGATGGATGTTTATACTAAAAGCCTAAGATCCACCTCTACTGGTTCTGATTTGTTTTCACAGGACACTGTATGTCAGTCGTTCCTTTATTCTGAATCATCTTTGTCAGCTCTCATCTCAAGTAAAGTCTTGTTTTCTCGTTTCATTTGTTCAGTACTTTTTATACTTGTTCAAAAATCCACGGGAAATAAGAGGAACATTTCAGTGAGTAAACAGTTCAAATATTTTAGAATATTCTAAACACAATTAGAATATAGAATACTGTTCACTGGTACTTTTAAGAAAGAATAATTCTCCTACAACTTTGGATAATTTGTTTGTCTTGGATATGGTTGGCATAAATCATCATACAGGAAGAGATCTTTAGCACAGTGAGATATTTTATGACTTCCTTAATACACCAGGCATAGTGTATTTAATAAAATGAAAATTAAAATGTAGAAGGCAAGTATAAGGAAACTACATATTGTAGCAGCCCAGCACTGTGGGATATTGTCCTGAAGGGAAGATTCTGTTGGTTTAAAACAAGAAACTCAATAGAAGGAGGCAGTATTCTAAAAAAATATAAACTTCTCAGAGAACATTCAAATGAGTAGAGTCATCTGTGGAGAAATTATAGGAACACAATTCTCTTACAATAGACTGATCAGGAAGTTTAAAATTAAATACAGGAGAAAAGCTACCTTTATTTAAAGGTGCACTGCAGTTTCAATTTCCCAGCCTGATTATGAAATCACAGTAACAAAATAAAAAAATTGATGATGTCGAAAAAATGTACAAATTCTGAAATTGTGAACTTTGTGAAAGTACTGGATAGTCGCCACGTGGTTGAAATCACCACGGGCAAGCGCGAGAGTTTGCACAAATTGCAAAGTGTAATGCCTGCTCACTAGTCACTGTTCTGGCTTATGTAATGCGATGTACAAGCAAATAAATACAGGTTGTGCAGCAGACATTTCCTCACAGAAAGTTTCTAATGTGATCTGCATGCAAAGTTTAACAAGTTACAGTAGTTCAATTTATTGGGAAAACTGTCTTGAAGTTGAGAGCAATATTTCTATTGGATTAAAAGAGATGTATTCACAAGCCTGCTTTTTAAGAATGTAATAAGGCAGCTTCACGTACACGTAAGCGTGTACATTTTACTTCCATTGTGGTTTGAAATGCACTCATCAGTGCCGACTCTTTCTAACCCCGAAACATAAAAATAGCGCTGCAGTTCCCCTTTAAAGTATTGCAATATTCTGGAGGTGGTCAAGCTGAGAAATGAAGCAGCAGGCACAGCTACTGCAAGAATTAATGTCTTTCACTGTTTCCACAGCCTTTGGACAATTTGAACAGGGGATATTTATAGCTAAAGATTTCCCAGTTTTAACCTGGTAATGTCTTCTTCTCTTAACAGTACCCCTGCATCTAGTGCTCATAACAAAGACATCACTGAGTTAGTATGGAACACATATGCAAGGCAGGGGCACTGAAACTGCTTCATTTCCTTTGTCCCATTCATCCAACAGTCTCAAGTTTACGTTCTTGGAAGGACACTGAAAATATGTTGTATATTTCTATATATTTTTATATTTACATAATTGAGAAAAGGACGTCATGGTGGTGCAATGTTTAGCATTGGTGCCTTGCAGCACTGCACTAGGTTATTGGCTTCTGAGAAAACTGTCCCTGGTGTGTGTCTGTCTGTATGTCTGCCCTGTCGTGGACTGGTGTCTTGTCCAAGGTAAAGACCAGCTTGCACCCACTGCTTGCCTAGATGACTCTTGCTCCCTTGTGACCCGAAATTGGATGTAGCTGTTAGAAAATGGATGGCTGGTAAATTATGAATGCAGAAATAAGAGCTCATTTGAATGGTTCCTACGAGTTTGGGTATCTCATGGATGTTATTTACCTCATGGATGTTATGGAGAAAGACTCTCTGAGTCATTTGTTTGCAAAAGGTTGGATTACCTGTTCTCTGTGTGTGTTTGTACCTTAATATATTTTTTAGCTCTACAGTATTGACTTGAATGGGCTATGTTTCCCATCTTTTTAAACTGCATCATTTTTTTAATAATGCTGCTAAAATTATTTTATTGCAATTCTGTGCAAGTGTTTATTCTAACCTGCCTTTCTGCCCTGTACAAGAAATATCTGATTATGGGGATTTGCAGAGCAGACACAAGGTGATGAGGTAATTATTTACTAAATAAAAAACAACATGTCAAAATGATTAATTCCAATTAAATTGTCAGAATTCTTGAAAAACAAAGAAGACTGAAGAGATTATTTCCCTGTTATACTGTATATTTTTGTGTAAAAAAAACATTTTGCAATTACAAATTATAAAACTCTGACAATGCCTTCTATTTAATACTTTATGTATTTCCTAATCTCTTGGTCAAACACTTAATGAAACCATGTCCCGTTCTACAGTTTGGCCTAGATTATGGCTGAATCCAGATCTAAAGCCTATATTACATAAAATTGATTTGCCTGGAATGCTAACAATTGCTCTAATTGAGAGCTCTTGTAATCTGTGGAGAGTTTTCACGATAGCCATCCTGTGTTCTCAGACTTCACACATATACACACATTCTAGGTGCAGATGATTGTTGACATCATTATCATACCAAACAACAGGGAAAAGGGGTGTGGTGGGGAGGCATTTTGCAATTTAGCCATCTTGCTAATTCCATATTACCATGGGAAAAATACAGAGAGACAGGCTAGCTCATTAACAGAGAGCTCCCCAATGCAACCGTTGATAAACACTTTCTGTGTTGCAAATGTTGTCCTGACAAGTTTCATAAATCATTATGACAGACACCCTGGGCATACATACCCCCCCACTTTTCTCCAGCTGTTGTCTCCGCTAAAAAGAGCCAAGTACAAATCCCAGCAGTGGGAGTCAATGGACTGAGCATTCAGAAACCATTGGAGCAGAAATGCTCTGAAACTGCTGACTTAAAAGGGTATCTTAAAAGGAAAGAGAGGCTAAGAAATGAAGTAAAACTAAATACGGATGCACTGTGCTCTTGTGAACGTCTTGGCTTTCTTCTGTGATTCATTTTTAGGGCCTGCAAGGTGAGGTCATCACACAGTTCATATCTGTAGACAGTGGGTGACCTTTTCTTCAAGCTCTTTAGTAAATCAAACATTTGATTCCAGAGGCAGAGGTTCCAGAGGGAGGTTCTAGAGGCAGTTCCATAGCTCTGTTTAACTGACATTGCTGTTGTTTTCTGTGTTACAATCCGCAACTCCCTTTGCAAGGCAAAACTAAAGCTCATTTTAAGAGTGCTCTAATAGGAAGGTGTTTAAGTTAACTGAACTTCATCAGTAAAGGAGATTAATAGAGGATGGTGTTGCATTGAAAGAGTCTGTTTCCTGTTAGGAGGATGGCTACTGAGTATAACAAAATTTAAATTGCCTGTTGTAAAAGAAAATTTAATTTGAAAAGACAATCATTCATAGATAATTGTTATATGTTATTCATATTCAGTGGGACCTTGTAAAAGTATTCAGGCCCTTCCTATGATGTTCCATTTTGTGAAATTACAAAATATTGTATTTGATTCTTTTAAACTTCATATTTTATTCAAAATGTGAAAGCTTAAACTGAAGACTTCTAAGGGTCTGAGATAAATTCCATGCAATCTCAGCAAATATTAAAGACGGGCAGTTGTTGCCAATTCTTCTTGGCAGATTTGCCCAAACTCTCTCAAGTTGCTTGGGGATATCTTAATGACAGCAGTTTTTACCTCTTTCCACAGATTCTGAATAGAATTCAAGTCAGGACTTTGACTGGGCCACTCAAGGACATTCATTTTCATATTCCTAAGCCACACCAGAGTTGCTCTGGCCTTTTGCTTTGGATCATTGTCCAGCTGAAAAGGTGAATTTTTGCATATTCCTCAAGTAAAATACTTTGCCCTGTCAATTTCCCTTTAATCCTAACAAGCTTTCCAGTCACAGCTGAGGAGAAGCAGGGACAGTGTTGACAGAGAGACGTGCTGTACTGAGTATACGTAACGCTTTGCAATTAAACCAGATAGTTCCAGTTTTATCTTGTCTGACCACGTTTTTGGAGGATCAGTCAGCGCTTTGTTGCAAAATCAATGTTGTCTTTGAGATAACTAATTATTTTTAGTAATGGCTTCCTTCTTGCCACCTTATCATACAAGATATTTCTGTGAAGTATTCTGGATATTTCTGAGTAATGCACAATTTCTCCCATACTGTATCTGCCATTGAACTCTCACTAATAGCTCTCACTAATTTCTTCCTCATCCAGCTGCTCAGTTTGGAGGGACAACCTGATCTAGGCAGTGTCTGGGTGGTACCATGGACCTTCCATTACTTGATGATTAAATAAACTGTGCTCAATGAGATATTGAGAGACCACAATATATATTTTGTACCCATCTCTTCATCTTGTGCTTTTCAGTAACTTTATCCCTTACTTGCTTTGGAAGCTCCTTAGTCTTCACGGTTGAGTTTTTTGCTTGAAATTCATTATCTGGCCAAGGAACTTCACAGAGATGTGTATTTTCATTCTGAAATCTGGAGAACCACTACTAATACACTCAGACAGACACCACGTAACTAATTGTATGGTTCAGTGAGTTAATATTGGGAACCTACAGTAAACACATTTAGGTTTGCCACAGTAAAGGGCTTGAATGCTTGTGAAATCCTGCCTTTTTTCCATTTTTCTTTCTAAAATCTCCATTTCCTTCTTTTTGTTTTTGCTTTGAATGTGTGGAGTACAGTAGGTTGTGTAACAAATATTGCTATCACCACATTTTAAGATAGAAATTAACCTCTAAAGCAACAAGATGTGAAAACTAAGGGTATAGTTTTTTCAGCCAGTCCACTTCAACCCCTACCCACTCCACAATGTTCCAGGGCTTCTACTTCTGCTAACTTTATTACAGGACTTCCCCACTCTCAAGGATGCATAGTGATCCAGGTGGTCTTATCTGATGGTCCTAATTGCCTTTGACCCCTCTAATGGCTAGTATATTTACTAAACAGATTTTTAGACTTAATGGTTTTCCTTTTAATATAATTCCTAATCTGGGTCCTCGATTTATTTCCATATTCTTATTATTATTAGTTTGTAAAAGACTTGGGATTAGCATCAGGCTACCAAACTTTAAGTATTAGGCAAATGAAATGGGTCACTCAGGACTTGGAAACATACCTGAGATGTTACTGTATGCCTCAGAGTTCTTGGAGGACTAGGTGAAGCTTTTATCTTGGGCTTGATTGGAACTTCACATTGTAAGTACTTTGATATTAGAAAAGATTTAAATTTGGAAAACTTGTTAAACAGGGCATATTTCTAAGCATGATGTAAAAGCAGTGGTAGACCTGCTGTGTGCACTCCACACAACCTCTAGGCCATTTTTGTGCATCTTATATACTCAGATCCTTCTCTGTTACAGAGCACAGTTTATTGTCACAAGCAGTGTAAGGTAAGATTTCAAAACACATGAATTATCAAAGGTTTTTAATAATTACAGTATCTATGGATGTGCAATGGGACACACAATGCTGTGCAAGGTGTCTATCATTAGAGCAGTTTACTTGAAAGAACACAGTTTTGTACAAAGGACTTTTGACTGACAATTTCATGTACATCATACCATGTTTGTAGGAAAGAGAAAAATTGTAAAAAATTGTAAAAGGTGATATGAGATGATAGTATCATAACCACAAAGTAAGAATTCTTCTATGTGGAAAATTTAGTTTCTTAACTGTTACCCTTTTCTTATGTTGAGATAGCATCCTTGCTAGGGCTACCCTTCTGTAATGCTGGGAGTTTTTAAGACATGGCTTGAAAAGTGGCCTTCAAAGGAAAATTACTTATATACAAGGCAGCGTAAGTCTGTTTCAAAAACTGTTCTGTATAAGGATACCATATCTATGAATATACTCCTATCTGGAATTGAGCCTCACTGTTACTTGAAATCTTTACCAAGCTTAAGTGTTTTAAATATGAGTACAGAAACATCATAGCTTTAAATCACCAACTGCTTAAGGAATAAACTCAGTGTATTTTTCTGAGTTATAGAAAAGTCTTTCCTCACATCTCTGTTCTTTCCAATATCATCTCTTCTTTGACCATTTTAGTTTTTTTAAATCTACTTTCGTTCTCTCTCTAACTGTTCTCAAACTGTTTACTTTTCTGGCTCTCCTCAAACCTTCCCAGTCTATTTTAATGTTTCCATTTTCTTTTTTCTTTTTGTCTTCTTTATGGGGGACAAGAAGGCACTGCAAAGTAGCTTTGTTGTTTGGACTACATTTAAATTAAAGTTGTTTTAATTAAGAAAAACGACACAGAGACAGAGAAAGATGTCTGCTTGTCCCCACATTTAGTAGCAGTCATGCTGATCTGTTTAGTCACTGGATTCTAAACGCTGTAAAATCATACAAGGAGCAAACCAAATATTTGTTTTTTAAAACGTCAAATGATTTTCTTGAGTCTGAAAAATAAAACACATGCTTGAAAACCTACTGTATGTGTACCTACCTACTGTACGTAGCACAAACACTTATTTGAACATTTAGTTCTGAAAAGTCTAGACAATGAAGATGCTGTGGATACTGGGAATGTCCAGATGGAGGAGGGCGGAGGGGCAGTCATGCAATGCATGGGTCCACAATTTTGGCAGGTTTCAGTCTTTTTTGGCTTTCACGATCAATCTTTTTCTATATGATTGCCTCGGCTCCTCCCTGCTTGGCCTTTCTGTTCCTGGTCAGAACCTCACTTTGTTGTAGCCATTGTTCTGTGAGAGGCTATGAGCATTAGGGTCTTTAGTATTTTAAGAATTTCTCCTGGTATGAAGGTGAATTTGCTCAGCAAGGCCCCACAGCATACTTTAGTACACATTTATCTATGTCTTTTGTCTTACCAAGCGGTATCACATGAACTTTAGATGTTACTCAGGGATTCATGTTAAATATCTATTACAGGATGTTGTGGAAGTATTGTGTAGGGCAGCAACATGCCTACTCTTCCCTTTACAAATGAGATTAATGGTATTTAATTACACCTTTAAGGGCTCATAGAGAAACCTGACCTTGCTTGGATTTTCTGCGAGGGATGCTAATTCCTATCATTTCCAGTCTTGGAAATTTTACAGTAGGGTCTGCAAGAAGGACTGAAGGTTCTACACCAGGATTTTAAAACCACCATCTCTCTTCCAGGCTTGCACAGACATGGGTGTACTAAGCTCACAAAGCAGGGTTCTGTTATGAAACAGCTTCACCAAAGGCAGGTACTGCAAAGCTTATTCTACGAAGGTACATGATGCACAATGCTTTAGGCAAGAACAACAACATCTAATTAGTCTTAATCAAGAGAACTACTTAAATTATAGGATAACAAAGCAGATGCAGACCCGTGGGCAATTACTGCTAATGGATAGCACTGCTAACACAGTGGAACTGATAATGACCCTATTAATAAGAAATGCTTTTACGCTTAACCAATTGCACAGCATTTTCTGACTACCCTGATTAACACAAAATACATTCTGACCAGCCTTAGGCTCTGAGAACTGCTGTATTATTTTTATGCTGAATTATTACAAAGGGAAACATATGTATTTAATGGACACATTTCTTACCTTTCTTACTCCCGTGTTCTTCGTACAATTATTCAGTTTAAATGAGCTGCTAAATGACTGGCAAGATAAAGGCTTCTTGTACTCACAATTACATTTTGTCATATATTCTGAGAAATTGAATCATGGAAACTCCTGTCATTTTTCATGGTAGGGCCAACATTTAAAATAAACATTTTGTTCATTCCATTTGAATTTCTAGAAGACTCAACCCCCCACACATACATACCTGTACACAAACTCAAAGTGTATTACGCAGCTCAAAGCCATTTCTTCCTTCAGTGTCTCACAGATTCCTGCTGCCTTAAATTCCAGATGTTCAGGATTTTCAAACTAGAAATTTCTGAAATTCTGAAAGGAATTCCTTAAGCAACATACTGTACTTAGATTACAGTTATCATACCATGTTCTGGTATTCTTAGAAGAATGTTTGACCAGCAGGACTCTTTGAATTAAGGAGGTTTCTGAATTTTCATTGCTTTGTACTTTGTTTTGAAATGTATTTAAACTAAATGCTGCATGTAGTTAAAATTTATATACTTTACCTGGAACAAGTAATACAGTAGGTTTGTTCCATGCTGAAAAGAATGTTTTGACGATGGAGCCTTCTTTGGGTGTGAGAAAGACAGGGCAGGAAGCAAAGATTAAATAGCACAGAACATAACCTGGGAGAATGGAGGAGGTGGGAGCAGAGGAGAGACAGAGAAGCCACTCAGGTGGTGCGAAGTGGAGAGAGGTGAAGAGAGGTGTGAAGTCGAAACCTGCATGTGAAGAGAGAAGATTACATGAAAACAAGTCTGTTATTGAGAGCAGGGGGAGGGTGTGAACCAAGTTTCAGGATAATTTTTGTTTCTGATGTCTTTCTGCTATGGCAGTTAAGAAACCCTTCTTTGAGAACGCAGACGGAGAGATCAGTGTGATCATGGCCATCTGAGGTGAAATGAGAAACTATGAACTTGGAGAAACCTTTAATCGTCACAGCCCTAACATATTCTCTGAAGCGGTCTCCTAGTCTCCTTCTGGTTTCCCCAACGTAGATAGCTGGGAATTTCCTGCAAAACATACAGTAAATGAGGTTGCTGGAGGTACAGTACAAGAGGGCACCTAGGTGATCTGGAATTGTCCTGAGGGGCCTTGAATGAGGCACACAAACTGTGTGCCTAGCTATCTAGACTATACTTGTACCAGTAAGAGAATTTCTAATCTATTTTAATCACCCTATTGGTTCATTGGTTGCTTTTCTAATGCTTCTCTGTATATTTACTAATTACAATGTATAGTTTTTATAGTTACAATACATTGTAAAGTATTACAGCCTTCTCTACCTAACCTGTTGCCTTGGTTTTCAAATTTGGATTTAAAAGCAGAGACTGTTTTTATTGGATACATTCAATATATATTGAGAAATAATTTTATGGATATATTTGATGAACAAGCAGAGGTGTTTATTGAAAGCCTCAAAAGATCCAGATGTTACTTCACTCAAGGAGAATTTTCATCTCCCTGCATTTTAAAACTCATAGTACTATTTGTGGTTCTTAAGACCTGCACTGAGAACCACTACCCATGTGTGAAAATAAAATCCTTGACTATGCTTTTAGTTGAGCATTTTAATACTTATTGATCCAGTTATGCAACAGTTTTTGGTTTGACATATTTAGGAGTTGGATGGGGATCAATCTAATTAATTCTTTCCACACATAACATTCATTAAACAGTTACACTGTACTTTGTGTTAATCTGTCCCTTGGTGAGATCTTTTGCTTCTTTGGACCAATTAGTTTATGTAGGTAAAAATGCTTGTGTCTGCAAAGATATGGCCGATAGGTTGAATTCACTTTGACCCCATTATACTGTACGTAATAAGAGCATCTGAAAGCTTTTGCAAGGCAGCATATTCAAGAGATTATATTTCTGCAAAGGTCTTTATAAACCGATTGACAATTTTGCAAAAAATCATTTTGGGAGACTTTTTCTGACAAAGTATTATAAAAAACAGTTTTAAAAAATTTAAATACAGGAGATAGACAAAGAATATTTCTATTGAAAACGTGAATGGTTTAGTACAAAAGATTTCAGATTTGTTTACATTGCTCTTAAAACACCTAAAACAGTTCATTCTAAGAGTTAACATTCAACCAGTCAACTTTATGTAGCTTCTCAAAAATGAGAAAACAAAAGTTATTACCACTATGAAATCATTAAGAATAAGTAAGGGGTTACTAAGAAAACCTTGAAGGTACAAGAGTTAGTATGATTTTACAACATAAATTGTAGAAATCACATACTAAAAAAAACACAGAACACAGCAAAATCAAGTAATACTTTACAATAAAATATTCATGGCACTGCAACTTTCACCAGCAACCATTGCTACCCTTTGCAATTCCTCCTCCCTCTGAGATTCATGAAAACAACTTTACCTGCCACCTTATCCAGAACAATTAGGAAAATCTTCTTGGGTCCAACCAACCTAGTCTCCTGTCACGATTGTATTCCTTCCCTCTTAAGGGCGCTCCCGCTCTTTCACATTTTAGATGATTTTCTGCACCTCCTCCCTTTTCCAGCCCACCTTTAAAAGTCAAACGTCCGCGGCTTGAGGGCATTCACCTCCTATCGGCGTCCCAACCAGCCGAGTCCGGAACTTGGAGTGCCTGGTCCTGTTATTCGCTTTTATTCCCTGTCCTTGCACTGGATCCCATTCCGGCTTTTAATTGTGTTTTGTTTAGTCTCCTCCTGCATTTCCTGGCTTTTGGGCTTTTGGACTTTTGGACTTTGCCCTGGTTTTTCCCTTGGATTCCCTTTGGACTGTTCGCCTGGACCGCGCCCCCCCGAACACCTTTGTCACGCCCCCTGTTCGTCGACCAGCCTAGTTCCTTGTCTCCTCCCCATGTCTGTTCACCCCCTTCTGGATTGGGCTGTCTGCATAGGGTCCGTAAAGACGCTTCGTAACAGCCTCCAGCCCATCTTTCACCCTGTACAGATTTTCAAAAATCAATTCAGTATTGAAAGTGCCACCTTCCACATTTCTTCTTTTTTCCTAATCCCACATGCAGTCCCCTGTCAAATGCAATGTTCTCTGTTGCAGAAGGCAGTAGAATGAGCACCTGTATATCGTGTTCATTGCAGAGCAACAACCTGCCAAAGCAGTGTTTCTCTTCTGGCCTCTATTCCACAATTTCTATATTTTAATGTGTTAAAAGAAGGAGTCTAAAAACAGATTGCGTGGTTATTCAGTATTACAGTATGCCATCCAGAAAATGTTTGATATTTCTCTTAATGTAGGAAGCAAATTGTCATATGTACAGTGACTGACTTAAAAAATGTTTTTGAATGGAGAGTGGAATTCTTAGTTGCACATGATTACCACAATGTGCAAAGAATGACGTTGGTACTGTATTTAATGCAGAAATATCATTCAATTAACTGATTTATTTGGTTAATTAAGTTCCAAAGGTTCTGGAAGATATGTTGAAGAAAATAGGATAACATAGCATTCTCTGTCTAGCTAATTTTGTTTTTTGTGTGCTTTTCCTGCTTGTAGGCAAGATACTTCATCATCACAGATCTCCTCTGCTCTAGAGATAAAGCCAGCTCCAAGTGCTGGTTTATTACAGAGTAATGCACGTCAAATCTTACAGTAGATTTCTCCCATTTACAAGCTTGTTTTATGTGTCAAGCATTACTGTATGTTTATTCTTCTAACTGCCTTGGAATTTGGCCATTTTAGTCAACATTAGCTCTTGCAGGAGTAGTAGAAGTCAGTGCCTTACACTCCTGCTGAGACATCCAAAAGTTACAAATTTATAAATTACGATGTGCCCTGACTTTCCCTCTGACCTTTGGTTATTCATTATAGAGTAAACCCTCCTTGAAAAATTCCAAATTATCAGCCATGACTGGACATCCTATCTCTCTTTCCTCATCTGTAAAGATAATATTTCAAGACCAATCTCTTCTATAACCACCAGCTTCAATGTGTTGAAATCCCAAACTAGATTTGTTAATACCATTAGTGTCCAGACATCTGAAATTATACCAACACAGCATGTACCAGCACTAAATTATGGTCATAATGTCTACTTCTGCAGTCCAGCATAATGCATGAAAACACAAGAGTATTTAAGAACAGTAGCAAATGGAGAAAAAAATGATATTGTTTACATATTGTATTTCTCTAAATTATACATTATGTACATTATGTTTCTGCAATTGGCTTCAGATTGCTGTGACCCTTACCAGGAATAATCCACTTTCTGATAATGAATGGATGTTTTGTGTTATTTCAAGTACTCAGATTTTGTTGTCTAATTTGTAAAATAATTATAAAGTTAATTATGAGTAGTGCAGCATTAAATTATTTAAAACACTTTTATAAGGTCACTTTATTGGCCATATACAATTTCTTGAATTAGGAATTTGTCTTTTCACATACCTCAGCTTGCTCTCCATGACACAGACTGGGAGAAGTTTGGGGTCAGAGTGGGGGGGTCAGCCATTTATACAGCACCCCTGGAGCAGTTGGGGTTAAGGGCCTTGCTCAGGGGCCCACCAGAGTAGGATTCCTCTACTGGCTGCAGGATTTGAACTAGCAACCTTCCAGCCACAGGCGCAGATCCTTAGCAACAGAGCCAACACACCACTGTGGTCAAATTAATGTATGTTATCAAAAGGAAAGATATTACAACTTGAACTTGAACTCCATGCTACCTTTATTCCTTCACAAGCAACAATACTGTATAATACAGTGTAATAATACTGTACTTAGTTTTCAGCCAGAATTTCCCATAGTTCCACATGATCTTGCTCACATGGAAACAATCTTGTGTCATTTATGCATTCTAGAATTCCAGGCCCAACAATACATTATCAGGTGAATGTACAGTATGCTAGTCCTTTTTTATCGAGCTTTTGAATTATTAGAACATGAAGTGAAACAGTTTAATGGGAATATTGGCTAATGTTAGGTCACAGTGTCAAATGTTGCTAGACTGACACAGTGATGCAATAATTTGGATAATAACATTGCATTTACACTAATATCAGATATGCAGCCTTTTTTGTGTGAAATGTTTTTGCTTCATTGATAATAAAACCCATAATTTATTCCTTTGTTTTTGCTAATTTGGGCTACATTAGAGGATACTTACAGCAGTAAACTTGCGCAACTTGGCTTTCCATAGCTGCAGTGGACATGTAATAAGTTGACAATTTTGTGAAATTTACAGTAAGGAATGTGTTTCTGGTTCATTGAAGTTTGACAGGGCTCTGTTCTTACAGACCTAAAATGTATCATAAGATATCTCATTTCCTGTATGAGGGTAAAGAGACCTTTGTCTATGTTGCCTGTTGCATTAATGGGTACAGGTATTACTTTCTATTTTAATTCTATTTGACCAGATACAGTAACTTAATTGACAACCAATTTCTCATTCAACAACAATGACCTGAACACTACTCATTTACTGTACTTCTAGCCTTTGTAGACTGACTATGGGCGTAACAGCATTTGCATCTTACGTTCAAAGCTCCATTTCGCCTGTATGCCAGATATTTCCAGAGATGAGTTACAAACAAGGCGCTTCACATAAATAGGTGAAATGCAGAAAAATATTTTTCAGAAGAAATGTAAATACTGTACATACAGGTTAAATTTAGATAACTTCATGTGACATGGAATGTGGTATGTAAGCAAGATTAGTTTTTTGACACTTTTGAATATCAAAGTCATCAAAGCAAAAAAGGCACTTTTTAAAAAAGAAAAGAGTGCCATAACAAATGTAACATAAAATGTAAGTGATAATATTGTAAGTGATCCTTCAATTATCTTTTAAGAATGTCCATAGACACGTTTACAGTATTGTGTGAAGTATGATTTTCAAATCATTGCATATTTAAAAGTTTAAAAGGAAATTTGACATACTGTATATACAGTATGATTTGTTCCATTGTTGGGGACTGCAGCTGCCTTAATCCTGTCACACATACTGTATAGGGGGCATTTTATTGAATCATTATTCTTATGATATATTGATCTACAGTACATGTACAGAGTAAGGCTGTATTATTAAAAGTTGTCATTCAAAAAATGACAACTTTTACTAATTAAAAAAACCTACTTCATACTTCAAAATGTCAATGTTATCTATCCCAACTCACTGTAAGTCTGGCTTTCACTAGCTAGGTACAAAAATAACACAACCTTTTTGAAAGGCACTTTGCAAATCTCGTTCCCAGAGCTGTCCACATTGTCTTCCACTTTCTTCTGATGAAACTTTGTTTTACTAATGGTTGACAGGTTTAATGATCCAAGTCAAAAAAACCTCTAACCATACGCCTGCCTCTTCTGGTAGAAGAGTCAGCTTTGGCAGAGAAGTCACAGTCTGCTCTTCAGAGACATTCATCCAGTAATCCAGTGCCCTGCAGGTATTCTACAAAAATTCCTGACAAAAAGGAGAAGGAAATTGCAAATACAAGTCTGCACACAATCATTTGAAAATATGCATGCTTAACAAATCTTTGCAAATCTTTGCCTAATTTTTAATTGTTTGTAAAAGCAATTCAATATTTTTCATGTAAGAAAAGTTTTTAACTACAATGAAACTATTTCTAATATATTGTTTTCAGTTTAACAATTTGTATTTTATTCAAACAATTATGTTCTGTAGTATGTTTGTTAAGCATGCTGAAAAGTGATTTCATTACAAAAAGTTTTTGTTAATGCCATTCCTTTTATTAGAAATTACGCTCTTCTTTCTTAAAGTGAAAGAACTTTAAAGGAATTTACCAAAATGTCTCTAAATATTTTTTTTAATCTAATTCTATAACACAGGAGCTATTGCATAAATGCACAATAGAAACACAGTTAAAACCAAGAACTAGAGACACTTATTTTTCAAAGGGCTGTGGGAGTATGGAATAAGAACAAGAACAAGCTAGTCAGCCATATTATTGAGCCAATGCCCTGGTTTCTTTCATGAAATGGCTGGCAGAGATCTTTTGATCGATTATCTACTATCCACCAATTGGCCTCCTCTCATTTGTAACCATTCTTATGTTCTTAATACAGTTCCTTATCAACTATCCATAGGAAAAGTGTTGTATAGTTGTACTGAATTCTATTAAGTTCATAAAGTTTAGTGCTTTTATCAATAGTTCTAGGGAAATTATTTTCCCATACTACGTCAGTGCTTCCTAATAACAACAAATAATATTAATGTCAGAATTTCCATTAGTTGTACACTTTAATTTTTGTCATACAAAGAATAAATGAATCTAGAGGAGGCTAGGATGCTGGATGAAGTAGACTCTGGGAAGGAATAAAGATCTGGTGTCTGTTCTTGGCTGAGGAGTCAGTGGTGTGAACCTACCATCTGTGGGTATATGACTGAATGCCTCTAAGTCAGAATCCCCTGTAAAAGTATTGGATTTGATGCCATACAGTACATTCTAACTAAATATTGACATTTTATTCTCAAAACAGTTGTATATCTAATGAATTGAAAAAGAAAGAATATCTCAAAATGGTGCCATATGTGTTTATCTTCAATATACAGCTACAGAGCTAGAATAAGGCTTCCAGCTAAGGATACGGTTGAATTCTATCATTTCTATCATCTCAACTCTGTACATCAGTGGGTTCTCTCTCTATCTATTTTCTAACACAGAGATTAAACCTGAGGTTTCCAGCACCTTAAACAAGCATGGTTAAAAGGATTAGACCCCCTGGAAAGATTAAATGTAGTATTCGTTTGACCTGACTATGCAAGATCAATCTACCACCACTTCTTGCCAGTATAGGACACTCAATCCAACTGTCTTGACAGATCTACCATAGCCAATACAGACTGCACACAGGAGTGCTGACATGCCACAATATTGTCAAACAGTAGTAGTTCTCACATAATTACATGTTTTTAGTCATTCTTTCCTTAATATCATTAAACAAATGTAAGGAAATACTGAGATGCTAAGGAATGAAATGGAAAAATGGAAGCGAAATGGAAGCGCATTGTAGATTAAAGAACCACGTTCCCTTAATTTCTTCACAGTGATTCTCACCTCATTACCTACAGTACATACAATACACTTGGTGGGAAACTGAAAAGAGTAACTGGATAAGAACTACAGTTAAATAAGATAAAAAAACAAAGAATAAAACAAAGGGAACATTAATATGATTGTGCGTTTTTACCGTAATGAAAATAAACATTCACATTTGTTACTGCTCTTAAAATGTTATAAAATAGAAACAAACGATACAAAACAAATACAGAAAACAAAAAAAAACTAAAGTAGCTGGCAGGCCATAAAGCTATAAGCAAGCTTACATACTGTATTTATGGGTTCCTTTTGCTATTTTTAACAGCAGTTTAAACTCTCCTGCAATTTGAGGAAGTCCCTTCCTTTGTCTCTTTCAGCCCACCATCCTCTCAGCTGACATGGTCCAGCCACCTTACTTGCACCTTCAAATATTAATCAATTACCCAGTTGTCTAAGGACTGAAGAGGGAGAGCCCTTATTAAAGTGAACAGTACTTAAATCAAAAGGCAAAATAATTGACAAAGCCAAATCAATGGAGACCAATATAATACCGAAATGTTTAGCCACATCATAGTTAACAGGCTATCAAAGGAAAAGACTTTCTATTTACAAAAAGACACCAAAACCAAAGCAGCCCAGTATGGTAGAAATATGGTAAAAAGTTGCACTTTTCTCTAAATGTTGGAAAAATGGGTTTGGAAACAGCAGGAAGTTAACAGAATTGAATTTTGGATTGGGATATTCACACAAGAACATTTTTTTGTAAACATTTTTTTGGAATTTAAGAAAATTCTATACAGTAACTGTTAAAAGGAGTTAAGGTAAACAGAAACATTTAAGAGCTCTCAAGTACATTAATTATAAAAAGTAACCATATGAAAAAATATCCTTCTTCACATCCAATTAAGATCTATATTTTACTTATAAATACTCCCATCAGAAATTACATACATATTTGCAGAATTTCTCACAATACCACCCATATTATACACTGGAATTGTGTTCAGTCAAAATATTCCTAATGTACTATGTGAACACTATCCACAGTTTTTCTAGGAAATATAGATGAATTCTGGTAAAATATTACCACCTAGTGATCAAACTGTGTACTGTTTCAGAACAAGCCCAGTAAAGTGTCCCTATTGAGAAAAAAAAATAATTACTGAAACTCAGTTTCTGTAAAGGTTCCAAAAGCATTCCGGTCCGTGCTGAGCTTAGCAGACAAATCTGACTATGTAATTTTTTTGTAGTATTTAGTTTTAGGCTAGTTTGGAAGTCATGATATTCATATTTTCATATAAAGTGACTAGGGATACTGTATGTCTTGAAATTTTAATTCAGGGTTAAATTTAGGGAGTTGGTCAAGCTTTTCATTTGTTTATTACATGTTCTTGATAGTGCAATGCTTGTTAGAATTATTTTAGAAAATATTAAAAAATATATATTCAATTAGAAAAAATCCTTCACTCCTCCTTTATTATTTATCCTTCCTTAAACACAGCGAAAACATAACAAATGTCTAGGTTAAAGGAAAACTATCCGTAGCTCAGGATAAACAAACCATCAGACTTCAGGTCTTTAAGTAGAGTACTGTACATTAGAACAAATGTCAATTGCTTAAAAAAAACTCAATATATTTTAATAGTGTTTTCACCTATGGTATACCTGTAATAGTCTGTTGTTTATGCCACTTTAGGCTGTTTAAAATAAGGTTATGCATGGTGTTCATATGCAATAATGGCATTGATATTGTCTGCCTCTGAGCTGAGGTTAAGGTTAGAAAAAACTGTCAAATGTTTCACAGTAGTTATCTCTTATGGTTGCTCTTGAAATGGCTAAATTAGGGAAGATAGAGTGGGAGATCACTGCTTCTGGTAGTGTCACTCAGGGGACCTTCAAAGCTAAAACACTGCCGAAAGAGATCTGTATTTTAAATGCCGTGAAGCTTTCTGGCCTTTATTTAAAATACAAAAGGTTGTCCATCTTCTAACCACTTTGTCGAGTTCAGGGTTGGAGGGATGCTGGAGCCTTTTTTGGCAAGCAATGGGCAAAGGCATGGTACACCCTGGATATCACCCTGGATATCATGGACACAAACACACTCACACCAGCACCAATTTACCCAGAAGCCAATTAGTCTGGCAGTATGCTTTGAAAGACATACAGTAGCACACTTTCTACTGAAAAGATCAGTAAGAAGAATGTTGTTAATGATAATTCCAAGATGAAGAATACTAATAAAAAGTCAGTATTTAATAATGTAATATTACTTCAATTTTTAAAAAATGTTTCATGTCAACATTAATGCTAAGCTTTTAGTTACCATTTACATGATAATGCAAAATATAATTGATCAAACACTCGATACAACAACTGTACGACTGTAACTGGGTGCTGATTAGTTTTTAAGTTTTCAATTCTCATTATCTGGTTGAATACTGTATATAAACATTGTTTATATGGGAAGTGTTGGGACTACCTGTGGTGTCCCATTTTGTAAAATTACAAAATGGTGCGTACTGTACATGTTTTTTTTAAACTTCATTCAAAACAGGGATTGCTTAAAGTGAAGATTTCCATGTGTTTCATCGAATGACAGCAAAAACAAAAGAGAACAAAAGTAAATATGTTGACTACTCAATGTTGATTGAGTAGTCAGACCTGTGATCTACATACCTGTATCTGGTAAAAGCATTTTTGTCAGCAATTCAAGTGGCAAGTCTTTTTGACTACTGTAAGTCTCCAGTAATTCTGCAAGTTGGTGGTCTTTGCACAGGTTCTCAATTGGATTCAATCAGCACTTTGAGTGTGCCAGTTAAGGACATTCACTTTCTTATTCTTAATCCACTCCAGTGTATACAGGTGTCTAGCTTTATGTTTTAGACACTTAAAAGGTGAATTTATATATCAATTTTAGGTCTAATTAAGATTTTCCTGTAAATCTTGACAGGCTTCCCAGTTCCCTCTGATCAGAAGCAGAACTATAACAATAACATAATGCTGCCAGCATCATTCTTGACAGGTTGGATGGCACTGACTGGGTGATATATACACTGTGCTTGGGGTCAGATGTAAAGCTTTGCATTTAGATGAAAATGCTCCAATTTGGACTTTTCTGACCACAAAACATTTTGCCACACATTTGCAGTATCATGTGGTATCCTTGGGGCGGCAAGGTTGTGCAATGCAGTGGTCAGCATTTGCTGACCTCAGCACTGGGCCCGGCCTTAGGTTCAATCCCAGACCTGGCGTGCTGTCTGCGTGGGGGTCTGCATGCACGTTCTCTCCCAATGTTCATGTTGGTTTCCTCTGGGTGCTCTGGTTTCCTCTCACAGTCTAAAAATATATATGTTCATTTGCTACTGAGAAGATTGGCCCTACTGTAGGTGTGAGTGTGTGTGTGTCTCTGTATCCACCCTGCAATGGACTGGCATCCCTTCCAGGACATACCCTGCCTTGTGCTGGGATAGGGTTCCAGCTACCCTGCAACCCAGAATTGGAAGTAACAGTAAGAAAATTGATGGATGGACATAGTATCTTTATTGCAATCGCATGCAGGATTTGAGATGGGATTTTTTAAATTCAATTGCATAAAAGACTACTGTTCTTCCTAATTTATTGTCAATGAGCTGGATTATGGCTAGTAAACTAATGATGTTTATAGATCATAACAAAATAGGAAGAACACTGTTAAACCTACCTGGAATAATAAAATTCAATACTGGGTGTACACTTCATTCTATACAGACAAGTAAAGTGTATTACATGCAGGTACAGAAGCATGAATAAAAATGAAATATACAAAATAAGGAACACTGAGTTTGAAGAGCCTACCTATGAGAAAAATTAAGGTGTTTATGTGACACAAAATTTGAAGTTTGGAGACAAGATGTTCAAGTGGGACACTGTTTCACTAACCAATGGCTGCAAAGGGTAATGTAATGTTTAATTCCACACTGAAACGTTGCGAGAAGAAACACAAGGTTTCAGCTGTTGAGCCTTTTTCAGCCTGGAAGAACCTAGAAATAGAAACTACTACATTAGCAAGTGATTATGATATAATCGGAACAATGAAACACAGCTAATGGACAGGAATGGCAATGAATACATCACTAGTAGATGCACAGCATTCCGGAGAGACAAAGGACAGAAGTGGAGGTGGAAAATGTAATCTAGATGAATCATTCCTTAGTTTTGTCAGAACTCCTACTAGAGAGAATATCTGTATTGATCTGTTCTTTCATTCAATCAAGGCAGAGTAAGGAGGTGAAAGAACTATAAGGGAACTGAGATCATAATGCTTCATGCCTTGAAGTATGTTTCAAAATGGTATAGGTAGAGTCCAAACCAAAAGTTCTCAATTAACAAAACCACATAGAGTAGAAAAGAGACAGAGCTTAAGAGAGGTAGAATGAAATAAGACACATATGGAATCAGTAGAGACTACAGCAGAAAATGTGATCACCAGAATCTACCAGTATGTTTTTGGACTGTGGTGAGAAACCCCAGCACCTGGAGGTGCACACAGGTACCACTCCAGGTCCAGAACTGAACCCAGGACTCAGGAACTGCAAGACAGCAATGCTAACCACTGAGTCACTGTGCTGCCCAGATAAATTTCTAAACACTGTGTGACAGGGCAGCAGGAGGGACCAACTACCCCTGTGCGCATGTCAGTATTAGGGGAGTGGCATCAGCTGTGTGCATTAGTCTCCCTACATAATGGCCAGTGTAAACTCAGAGGAGTTAGACCGTCACGCATTGTACAGTATGTTACAGCCAGGATCCTGAAAAACCAGAAAGTGAAAGATGTGAGCCCCAGAAGGGGTGGGTGTCAGCAGCATCCCCAGAGGGGATTGGAGGATTACTCAGACAGCCTGTTTTAAAGGGGCACAAGAGAATATGGCTGTCTGAGTAAAGCGATGAAGATGTCAGTGTGACTTTTAAACAGTCTGTGTGATTGCTGTGAGCGAATGAGAATGTACAGTCGCGGTCTGGGTTTGATTTGTGTGTTGGGTTGCCAATAGGGAGGAAGACAGAAAAGAATTTTCTAGAATTTTTCTAACAAGCATATCGTTACTACAAGGAAGATGGGCCAAACTGTTCCCTTGTGTTTGCAAACCTTTGTGATGTTCCAATCTGTGGATGACCAGATCATTATTAATTTTGGATAGTCACCCTCCTGTTATCAAAGAAGGTTTTGGACCTGTTCCTCTGATGTAGGGACAATATGTATCCATGAGTTGGATAGAAATTTTAGCCAGTGAAGTTCAAAAGTCCTTTAGATTTACCTTGCTGTATGATTGTTATGTTCCTTTCACAGAAATCTGGGGCGTTATCTGGGGCGTTATCTATCAGTTGAAATCCACTGGGGTATCTCTTGCTATGAAAGGTCTTGTTGACTTGTATCCCTGTGATAACCTTACATAATCTGGACATATAACATTCTATTTTTTTATACATTAATAGTTTAAATAATTAAACTAAATGCTTAAAAAATATTTTCTCAGTGAGAGACTAGATGACTTTATTTGATTCATGATAGTATTCCCTTGAACCAGTAAACAGAGTGAAGTTTGTCTGATGCCTATTTTTAACCTGGTTGTTTTGTACAGTGTACTTAAAATAGCTTAGATGTTTACTTTTATATCAACAAAGACAGTTTGCTTCAATCTGAGTGGTTCAGACAACATTGAATTATACTGCATAGATACTTTTCTTCGATTTAAATTATTTTATTACCTACAGTATGTCCAGCAGGCTGTGCAATTGTTCATACAGTAATTTGTACTATGAGGAGCCACAGATTTCTCTATTAAAAACTAAGCTACATGAAATGTTAATGATGTATTTTGGTGAAGACAGAATCCTTTGTAAAAGGTTTAAGAGTATGAATGGAAATGTACAGAACAGAAAACTCATTATTACACAGACAAGAATTTAAAAATGTATTTCAGCAGCTGGAAAGTCACATTTGCAAAACCAAAATAAATTAATGATGGAGAGCCCTAGGGTGAAAGCATTTTCATTTTAGTGTTGCTTGACATTAGCTCCTCTGTCTTTTTCAGGACTAGAACAGTATTCAGACAACAGTTTAGTGGTTACCCATGCTTAAATATGGCAGTTATGTATCACTTTCTTTTCATTTAAATCTAAAAACTATTTTAATTTAAAAAATGTATTTTTACTCACCCATTCATCCTGTTACAAGTCTGTTAAAAATGAGACTCGAACGGTACTTTGTGTGTGATGTACTGCACTGCTGAGTCAATCTAGAAGGGCTGCTGGATCTCTCAAGCAGCTCCTGGCTGTAACGAACAGTTCTTTCCAGTCCCTTTACGGACAACACGATCCAGGGAAAAGTGAAGAAACACGGGGAAAAAAGTCATGCAGAATATGGGGACGAAAATAGGGGGCGCTGGTGTTCGGGGGAGGTGTGCCCGAGGCAAACAATCCAGGAGAAAATCCAAGGGGGTATCCAAACAAAGGCAAAAGTCCAAAACCGGGCAGTCCATCCAAGACAAACTAGATTTAAAAAACGGGAACAGGATCGGAACCGGTGGGGAACAGGAACAGATGATAAAACCTTAATGGGAACAGGTTCTTCCAGGTCCCAGACTCGCACGATACGGGGATCAATCCAGAGCCCCGAATAAAGTGAGCACCTGGCTTTTAAGGAGAACTGAAAGGGGGTTGGAACAGGGAGCAGGTGCGGGTCATGAGTGGAAAACAAGGAAGGGCTGGAGTGTCCTTAAGAGAAGGGGTCTAGGAACGTGAGACTGGCAGATGGAGGTTGTCCTGTAGGATAGACCAAAGCAGATTCCATTGGCCAAGGACTCTGGCAGAATACTATCATACTACTCAGACTTTTGAGTTACTGGTGAGACTGTTGTGTGCCATGGGGACTTTCGTATGCACTATCTGCTCCGAAGCCTTTGCCAGCCAGTTCGAAAGACTGCACCTTCAGGATCAGAAAAATATCCACCCAAACAAATGACACTGGCTAAAGTGGGAAACTGTTTCCATTGAGACACAATTGGACCTGAATACCCATATGTGTCCATTAGTACAGAAAAAATAAATAAATATTCAGGTCTTGGTCTGCCTCTCAGACAACTTGGGATGTCTGCATCTTTGTTCATCTTTCTTCACAGTGCTAGCTTACATGGATCAACATATGTTCCCTTGAAGTGTGCTTGGTCTGATATCAGAATTTACAACAGGCACAAATTAAACACTGCGACCACATTGCTCCTTTTAGGAAGCAGGAGGAGGCCGGAGTCTACAGGATCTGAGGATGGCTGTTGCTTTTCGGGCTACCTCACCCCACCTCCAAACTGGGACACTATGATGTATGGGCCCACAGAGGCCCTGAAGCCCTCAATGAGGTCTGGAGAAAGGACATGTAAGTATCCTAACCATCTTTAGGACTATACTTTGCTTTTTCACAATGGTTGGGACTGTCAGGGACTGTCAGGGACTGTCACTGTCCTCTGGATTACATTTAAAAGTTTTAATATGGGACAGTTGTGATGGTAATTATGTAGTGCCTCTTTCTTGGGGGGGCTGCTGGGCTGCCAGACTGAGAGGATGACCTTGTTCTTCACTTCTGGAGCTTTTGCAAAGTTACATGTCATTGTAGTCGTGTTACTGGTTTTAGTGTTTTTGTGACTTTTATCAGTGTGAGAGCCAGATTGTGGTTGTCAGGCAATTTTTACTTGAAATTATTTTCTTTTTTTGTTTAGGATCTCTTTCCCTTTGTCTCTTTCTTATTTCTCTAACCCATATTCTTGTATTCTTATTGCATTATATTTATATGAAACCACATGCCCAACAGACTCAACTATGCATCAGGCAACACACAGAAGACAGGGGAAACAGTGGAAGACAGGACTACAGCCAGTGGGCATGAGCTGTGGGCCTTTGGAGAAATTTATGAACACCTGCTCTACAGGAAAAAGGGTAGTGCTCTCTCTTGTAAGCAGCCAGGTGCAAAAAAGTTTATTTCTGTGTTGTATTAATTTACCATATAGCCTGTAGCAACTAAAAGAAACCTATGTATTCTGAATTGGGCCTCTGCATTCTCCTTCAAAACCAAATAAGAGAAATAAATATTATAAAGGTTAAAATATCCTAAAGGGTTAAATATTAATTTTGGCCCCCAAATTTCCATCTCACTTCATATTATTTTGGGGAGTTTTATCTGCTATATTCTGTATTTAAAGTATATAGCCCTTGTGGGCAAAACAACATAACTGTACTGCTACTTCATAAACAACTTTATAATTCCATTTAATCCCGAAAACTCCTGCAGAATTTATATTTTATACACATATTTCTTTTGTAGGGCTTTTATTCTCTTTCTACATATACAGTACAGGACACTCCTCTTACCTTTCCAGGACATTCTGGCTAGTTAAATTTGCCTTCGAACAGGCACTATGAGCTAGTGTATGTGTGCCCTGTGATTGACTAGGTTACTAGTGTGTAGTCCGGCCTTGTGCTCTGTTCTTTCAGGGGAGGCTCTTGGCTGCCAAAACCCTTAGCAGGAATAAGCAAAATTCTGATTGTGATGAAGGGCTGGCATCATATGATCTCTGAGGTCCATCATTAACCTTTCTCACTAATTCACCTGTAGTCCTTATCCTGTACTTTGGCATGTGTAAATTATGTAAATTATGATAAACATGCTAATCTATGCAGTGGTTATTTTGTCTAACCTGTTGTGGATCCACAGTCCTGTCCTAATCTGTTTGTTTCACCATTTTGTATCATGGTTACAGAGCCTGTCTCACCCCTGTTTTAAATGGAACATTCCTGCCTATCAGAAGTAACTGGGGTGGAGCTTAGTGTATTTTAGTTGGCACTCATGATGTAGCAAGTTAGTTTTTGCGAGTCTTTACCCAGGTGTTATCTTGTCTGCGTGTAGAAAACAGCCTGGTGTTTGCTAATTCCTTGCAAGCAGAAATAGAAAAGTCTGCAGTTTGTGGTTTTTAAATGTTTTTCCTTTTTTGTAAATATTTTTCTGCAACTTAAGTAAACAGGCATTTTTTTCTGTCTGTGTTTTTGTGAGTTCCTTGAGCACCCCTGGATTTATTTCAAGGTGGTCTTGTCATACTGATATTTGATTGATGCAAAGTTTTTTTTTAACAATTTAATGAGTGTTGGACATACTGTATGAGAAAAATATACAAAGTTGTTTAATTGATATAAAATTGATATCCCAAAAAATTCATTTTACATACTCCCCTTCAACATAGAACCCATTGATAAAAGGTTATTTAAAAAAATAAAAATATTCTATAAATAACTGTGGGAAATGGATGTGAAATTCTGTACCTGAAAAAGTACATTCCTTAATCCAGGTGTGGTACAACATTAAAACTGAAATATTTTATATGTTTTTAGCACTGCAATCTTCTACATTGAAGCAGCCTGTTTAAATAATTTTAATTATTTTTATAGTTATATATATATAGTTAATTTGTTTTTTTTTTTGTTTGGTAAAACACAAATAATTGTAAAAGTTTTCATTATTAGAACTGTAATCTTATTTCTAAAAGATGAAGAGTGCAGTTTTATCTTCCAGCTTTTGGAATTGTCTGACAGGAAGGAAGTTATTAAGGATAAGGTTTCAGTTCATAATGAAAATCCCTCTTTAGATTTAGATCACTGTTTGGAGTGCTCTGTATATGTACTACTTATTTTATTAATAAGTATAATTATTATATTATACCAAAAGAGGGTGTGAGAGAAGTTTAAATTAAGAATGAATTTAATATAACAAATATGATATTGAATTCTATGAATTTAATATTTCATGTCATTTGTTTTTATCTCTACTTATAATGTTGTCTGAAATTAGTATTCTTTTCTTACTGAACTATTAAAGCAATTTTACTGTTTGTTGTCTCTTTTTTATTGTTATAAATTATCTACTCTTAATGGTTGAATCATTTTGCTACTTGTTCCTCAAATTGAGGAAACTTTTTTGAAACAATTTTAAACAGTAAGAAAAAAAGAAAAGATCAATGAGACTCTCAGCCCACACACATGTAGGTTTAGATTTATATATCTCCCTATTTAACACATCTCTATACTGCTGTGAAGTGATTTAATTTGCTTGAGGTTTCAGGTTAGGATAGTTTAGTTAGAGAGTAGAGAATAAAATGTATTTTTCCATTTATTTTATTCATGTATATTTAACAGATTTCAGGTCCTGCCAGGCTTATAACATTAATAAAAAAAGAGAACATTACATGTAATGACAAATGCCTGTAAATACATATTTGGTTACATACAGTATTGCTTTACTTCTGTAGAATCTTTAGTTTTTTTCCAATTTTTTCAACAGTAAAAAAAAAATGAATTAATCGTTAGAAAAACTAACACTAATCATTAAAATGTAATAATTTTAAATAACTAACCATTTAGAAGACTTAATTTCAGTTTAGCTCATGTAGGTTGGAGAGCACAGAGGCCCAAGTCAAAATGAAAAAAAATAGTAATTACAGCAGACACAAATAAGAAGGACCTATTAACACTACACTGAAAATGTATTATTAAAAAATGACCTACAGGAAGGATAGTGCCCTTTGACATGGATTTAAAAAAAACAACCATTAAGTCAATGTTTTCTTTTGTCTGGTTTCATCTCCTGTCTTTTCCTTTGTCTACCACAACATGTCTGAGGGATAGGTGGAGTTACAAAACCTAAATAATGCAATTCAAACCCACCAATTAATCTACCACAATGTAGTTGTATACTTTATGTGGTTGTCACAACTCAAGAGTTTTTATATGTACTGTATGTTGTTTTGTACTGAATGATCTGTAAAGTTGCTGCTAATATGAACAGAAAGAAACCGTAAAAGTTAGCCCGTTAGCAAATGGTGAATATCAGGAATTGACCAAGCGGTTTAGTTAATAAGTAAAATACAAGCATAGAAAGCAAAGAATAAGTGTGTCACTTTGTCTTAAAATATTGTATAGCATATTGTATCGTCAACATCCTTGTGGGACCAATTTTGTGTCAAATCAGAGAGCTTTGTCTAACAGTGAATCTAACTGAAGTGTCCTTTTTATAAATTTAATATATATTTTATATATTATATAGTGTTCTTTTTATAAATTTCATATGCTTAGTTCATTGCAGATATTTCCAAACTACCATAATGTAGTATACTTTATGTGGTTGTCACAACTTATATATTTTATATGTTTAGTTAATTGCAGATGTTTCCAAATTTCTTAATAATCTTCAGTTAATTTCTTAACTAAATGTGTCCATTTGGCAAAGAATCTGGGAAAATAAATTTTGTGGCTCCATAATTGTGACCTTGACACCTGTTTTCACTCTGTCAAACCCATTCGTTCGCAGGCTTGGAAACTGCACCTTCTTGTTAGCCCACTGACATTTTCAGTCTCACCTTAAAGATCATTTTGCCTCAATGAGTGTACAAAGAGTGATTCATTTACTCCACCTTGTACAGAGTCTCTGTGCACCAGGACAGGCCAATTGTCTGTAAACCCTGCAGAGTTCTTCAGAATGAACAGTAAACCATGAATCAGAGGGCACAGATAGAAATGATGTGTAAATGTATTGAAAACACAGGACAGGAGGCTCTTCTTTACCCAAAGTGTTGTACCGTTGGAGTATGGAACAAGCTTCTGTATGGAGGCACGTCATTAAAACCAGTAACCTGCATAATTAGTTGATTTATCATTTTCTACTTGTTTTTGGTTATACACATTTTTTTTCCTATGAGCTTGCATTATTCCCTGGTTTTACAAGAGGACCTGCTGACAGGGTGCACACGTACAGTGTATACTGGAGGCATTATGGTGGGAGGAATGAAACAGGAAAAACACGAATACCAAGAGATATAACTAATTGTTAACTGTGAGCAACACGGGACACTTGCCTTTGATGAAGTGAGACTTTTTTATCCCTTTCTGTGTTTTGACTAAGGGAAGCATTAGGAGTGCTCATACTATGCTTGGGCTTGTATTGTATTGTGTTTGTAATGAGGTTCTGTCACTCATTACCTAAAACACATTAACCAGAATTGTTTGGGAAGAGTGGCTGTCCTAAGTCACCTGACTGACTGCTGGATGACAGTTGGTCAGGTGACAGTTTAAAAAGCAGGAAGAGGGGCTTCCTGGGTTGGCTTTGAATCTGAAGGCATATACTCAGTGTGTTAAATCACCTGAATGCGAAGGAGTGAGTGACTGACTGACTGAGGAATTGTGGAACCTGCTTTGTGAAACCTTGGTAAGACTAACCGGAGCTACTACAGGCAGGTTTATCACAAAATGTCTTAATCTTTTCCTAGGAAATCAAGACATTTGTGTCATTGTGACAAGGCAGGATATTGTGTCTGGGACTCGACAAAGTTTCCTTGTCTCCATACTCTCCAATGCTGGCTATAATTTTATTTAAGGAATTTAAGGAAACTGTGAGTTGCACTTTAGTCAGTGTCACATCTGGGCTCCACTTTCACAATCTTTGCTGTCCCATCTAACAATGGGACTCCGCTCACCTCTTTGATACATTCCTCGCTGCAATTGGAGATGGTGTGATGTTGGCTGGTAATGGCTCCTTGATTTGTCTCACCCTGTGTTTTCTGCAGATGTCCCTTGAGGAGTACAGAGACACCCTTTTGTTTGTCAAATACAAGAGGGTTCTTCTTTAACATCTACTTCTCCAGGCTACATGGAAAACTCACCAGGAAGGTATTGACCTCTGCCCCATCTCCTCCCACTCTCCAGCAGGCAGTGGTGGCAATGGTATCCCTTCCCTCCCAGCCATAAACCATCTAGCTGAGTGCAGTATATTCCCCGATTTGCTCTCCCACATTCTTATACCCCTGGTCCAGGAACCAGAAAATCAGACCTCATTCCTGTTTCTTTGGGGTTGCCTGTCAGCACTGAGTGGCTCCTTTGCCCTACAACAGCTCTGAAACCCTTGAACTTGAACTCACCACTTGCCTGCACCAATGGAGTCATCTCCATCCTCGGTTTCAGTTCTGCACCCCTGCCTTTGGCTTGGATTGCCACCCTCTTGCATCAGTGGAATCACACCTCTTCCTCCATTCTGCTGGAGCCTGCCCAGCAACTGATGCCTTCTTTACTTTTACCAACGCTATCTATATAAATGTCATGACCATTTCTAAGCTATTGGAAGCTACACATGAAAGGAGGAGGGGGCAGAGGGGGAGGAGGCCCTGGTGTGAGGTTAGTGAAACCCCCCCCCAAAAAAGCACAATTCACAGTTTTGCCCAACGGCCTAACGGTTCTTATTTAGTGGGGTCCAGCCTGGGGAAAAAGAACTGCTTGGGACAGTGGTATTCAGGCTGGACTTTCACTGTCTAATGGGGTCCAGTCTGGAAGAAAAGGTGCACAGCCAAAAGATTGATGAAAAGAAAAGAAAATGAAGGAAAAATGTTCACATCACAGTCCTCTTCAGGACTGTCGCTGGAAGGTTCTCTCCTTCTGGGGGTCTGCTCATCCCTCCGGGGAGGTGCTCAGTGTGTCTTAAAGGGCCCCCAGAGCTGCAGCTCGTTCGAAATTAGCCAGTACAGCTGTGGTTACTAAGGCAACACATTGCCCTTAATCCAGGGCTCCGCCTTCACCATGAACACGCCCCCACATTATACCAAAGAAGTCAAGACATGGTGTTTGCCTTTTTATTAGATTCTTAACTGTTCAAAGTCACATCAAAATGATGTGGGGAAGCAATAAAAATGGTATGCTTGAATATGTGTCTATAAAAGTAAAGTAGTGATAGCAAAGAATAGAATTGATCTCTAGTGCCAGGGGACTGTCATATACTGACTGGTTAATGAGCTAAACTTCAATCTAGAACAAAAGAGATTGATCCAATTAACTCAGACGACTACTTCACACTCAGTAGCAACAAGGGATTTAGACTAGCATCTGGAATCTAGTTAAAACATTTATTTTTTTCAGAATCTGTGGAAGGTGTTGAAAACTGCTACCGAAAATCAATCCCCATGCAACCCCCCCCCCAGATTTGAGCAAATCCGCCTGGAAAAATGGTCAAAAATTGCACCAAGCTGGCGTGTAACTTGGTAGATACTTACAAAAAAAGAAATGCAACTTTAATATTAATGTCATGTTGAGTTTTCTGGTCTGAATACTTCAATTATAGAGTACTGTACATATACCATTTTTTAATATTATATTTTATGTATATTGTATATAAATATTTTCCCTTTAGATTTTGTTAACTAACTTAAGAAGTCGTAAGTTTGAACTTTCAGGCTTGGAATAAACTATAAAGATAAAAAAAATATGTATTTATGATCTTGTAATTTTACAAAAATGACTTCATATTAAAGATCAGTGTACATTTTCAAGGTAGTCTATGTTTTTGTATGTAATTTAAGAAAAAATTAAGAAATGTCTATGTAATTTAGGAAAAACTTCTAGAGCAGAAGTTTTTAAAATCATTTATATACTTTTTACCAGATTTCTGGCCCTTTTTGCTTTCAGCTTTTATGAACCACAACATAGCAATTCAATACCCATCAAGTTGACTGACGCAGGGTCTGCCTCCTTAAGTCCTGTTTTTAGTACCACTAATGAGGAGTCAGGATCCTGAAAGCTGGTTATCTGTTCACTTGTTAATGTTCTTCTCCTGTCAGTGAACCTTTGATGAAGTGTATCCTGACGTGCCAACTGTGAAGAAAACACCTTCAAGAAAAAGAGGGTTATAATTGCTGTTTTTTGTGTGAGGGAGAGTGGAAAAAAATCGTTGGAAGAAGCCCACCTGTAAATGACGTTCCTCATCAATGCATCTCATCCAGTGGAGCGTGTGTCTATATAAATCCACTCTCACGGCACTTCTTTATGGATATAGACAGAGGGAGAGACAGACAGCAAGAGCACCTACCATAGCCACCTGCTGGGGTTAGGAACAAGGTATGTGAGGATTGTAACTGACTTTCAGCGTAACTTTGCTTACTTTTTCACTTGGTGCACTGATTCTTTTTTTAAAAAATAACTTTTCTATCAAAGATGTGGAACTTAAGGCTGATGACATTTTCTTAAAACATTATTGAAGGCAATTGTACTATTCTCCTATCACATTTTAATTATCAAGATGTAAAAAACAGAGCGCAAACAAAACCATTACAAGTTAATAACTACAATTTCATTATGAATTCCTACACAATTATAATCTTAAGGGTATAGCTACAAAAGCAGTAAAATGTTTTTTTTTAAATATCAATGTGTTCTTTTTTGCACATTTTGACACAAAATGCTGATGCTGTATTGTTTTGTAGATTTACTGAAAAGCATTTTCTGATTTTTTTGGTTCTGTATTTTCTGTTTTTTTTTATTATTATAGGACCCACAGAATCATAAGCTAAGATCTCAGACAGTTAATCAAAGAATGTTAAAGATAAAAAGTTTCAGCTCATCAATGCATTTAAGAAAAGTTTGCCAGGCATTATAGAATTTATCATTGGAAACAGTATTTTTCCTGAAGGGTACATGTTGCTAAATATAGGTAATCCATTCTTAATGCCTTCTTTGTGAATTTGTCCACAATTATTGCAGTTGCTCATGTGCAATCTTTGTTTGTATATTTAGATGTGTTTGAACGAATCCTTTTTTATTGTTAGAATGTTTTTTTCTTGAACTGTACATATAAGGCTATGCTACCATACTTCTTTTAAGTTTACTGAATACTCACCTACCATGTGGCTGTTAATATGCTCTACTGGATCAACTAATGTAAGATATATTCTAATATTGTAGATACAAAAAGATGCAAATATGCTCACATGAGCAATGAATTAATGGACTTTTACCCTCAGAAACCATTTACATTAGATTTTCTATCTCTGTTTCACTCTATGAAATTGTTTTTGTAGTCAGTTTTCTTTTATATTGGTTTAAATGCAGTGAGCTACTTAAAAGACAGTACCTACTGGACCTAACATAGCATAGTACAGCATAATTATGAGTACAGGATTCCAACCTCTCTTTCCCATCACATACTTTTTAAAAGTTATTGCAGAATATTGGAAAATCCCACAGCAGTTTATGAATGTTTATTTTGTCGTAATATACACTTTTGTCTCTTAAAGATTCAAACCATTCCTAATACCCATGACTATGTGAAGCAGATTGAGTGTCAAGACACAAATACTGTACTAGTCAAATACTTGAATTTAAAGATCTTCACTTAAAATAGCACTTACTGTAATTTAGACACATTTAATATGGACAGTTTGAGCCAACAGTCTACTGATATATTGTATTGCATGCTCTCTGCAGTGCCCTGGTACAGTTCACAATGCTGCGTGCCTCAGCCTGGTGCCCTATAGGGAAATACTCCTCAGAGCATAAACGGATGAAGGTTACCGCCATCTTCACAGTCATACTGCTGGTGTCTATGAATTTCACTAGTGCACAGGGAACAACAATTAAGCACAGCATCGATAACAGAAGTAAGTAGAATGTTTTATGCTATTTGGTGCTGCTGTGTTTTACTTTTAATTCCCTATTATTTGCTATGTTTCACTTCCTATTTGTGCCTATATACAATATGTGTATAAATGTGATCTGCTCTGTTGGTGTTGGTGGCTTTTACTCAATATAAAACTTTTCATTTCAATTATATAAGCAAGTAAAATCCTAACTTTACATTACAAGCAGTTTAGATTAAAAAAACAAAGTTCTTATGATTTCTAAAGTAAGGAATCATTGTACACTATGAGTGTACAGTAATATCACATTATGTAAACAGAATAGTAAAGTTCTTGTTAATTTCATTCTCACATACAGTGTATAGAAAAGCAGTTCAGTATTTGAAATTGATTGTAAACACACAGGTAAAGAAAACAATGAGAGTGATGATATACTGGGTAATTGAAATTTGATTCTAAATTTAGGAAGCAGTATACCAACAATAATTTAAAGGGTAATTTCTAGACAGAATCAGCTGCTAATAGAATGATGAGAGCTATCTATTGTCGAGATTTGCTGTTTTGTACCTTGCGGTTTTATGAAATAAATAAGATTTCCAACTTTATCTCAATTATCCATTTGATATATGTTTTTTTTTTTATTTATAGGCCGGGAGATAGATCCGTTCTGGTACGTCGGCCGAGGAGTAAGACCGATTGGTCGGTTTGGGAAAAGGCAAATGAACAGCAATGGCCACCTGAGAGCTGAGGTCAATAAACTGGACCTTCTCCTGAAAAGTCTGAGAGACCATGAAGGGTGGAGCCTAGGCAAGACATTATTGGGAGAAGAATCAGATTGGTTACCATGACAACAGTAGCACTGCATCAACACTAATAACATATTACATTATTTAAATATAAGGCCTCTTGAAATGTGCTTGTTCTAAAACTCCACAACAATGCTATACCTACATCTAATCTGTTGTAAGAAATTGTGTATATATAAGGTCACATTTACACATATACAGTATATCCAATAACTCTTTTCTTAAAATGCTGCATTTTATTCAGCATACTCATTGTAATTTGAAAACCACCAATTATGGAAACTCATATTGTAATTTTATCAGTTTCATAAATGCGAAGAACATGTTAAAAATGAATAACTATGTGAAGCTCTGGGTGCAATACTCAGTACAGATGTTGCATTCAAATAACCTGAAATTAAAATGTTAGTTAATACAGCATATGTCACTGGAATTTAATTTTTAATGTGTGAAAGCAAGATGGATGGAATTAAGTATTTTGTTCCAGATCAAGCTTACAGCTTTGCTTTCATGTGGTAAGAAAATATGTGGTGATGTGTTATAATGTTATTCTTAAAAAACTAAAATGTACTATGATCACTGACATTTAATCCAATATTTTAGTACACTTGGATTGTTGTATTTGTTGTATTCAAAGTTAGGAATCCCTAAGTAAAAAGGCAATCTTGATTATTCTGATTTTGCCATTTGAATATTGTAATAAATTAGTAATAACAAATACTACTATATATTCAATTAATTTAGATAATTAGATATATACAGATATATGATTAACTAATGTGTTTGAGAACTAATTTAAAATAATGATGATAATAATAAAAAAAATTGTTCAAATGATGAGTGATTGATGAATGTGATATTGAAATATAATAAAGTACAAGTTACATTATAGTAAAAGAAAGACATATTTAATGAGTTTGCCTTGCTGGTTGGGTTCCTATACTGTATGTATCCTGTTCCGTAATGTAAGTCACTCTTTCCTTTATTTTGCTTTTGTTTGAATTCTAGGCATCACAGAAAAGGGTATTAATAAATATATAACACATACATTTTCCAATGTTTTGTACATTTTTTAATACAAACTCTGATTAGCGTTTGCCGCTTCAGTGTACTTGTCACCATAATGTATTGAATAAACTTTCATTTGGTATTTAGCACAATGAAATACATTTTGTTTCTCAATGCACTGATGAGACTGGAGGAATATACATGTAACACTGCTGTGCAAATATTGAATGTGTTTATCTGGCAGGTAGCCCACCAATTTTTTTATCTGACTAATTACACAAATTGTTAAATTAATTTTTAGAAAACATGGACTGGGATAAGTAAGTAGAGGATTGCGGGCTCTGAGTTTTGGTATTTATAGGTTATAATCAAACCAAAGCAGACAAAGACAAATACTGACAAACCAAAAATATATCAATCAAGACTTTCTAACCAATGAGCTATGACATTACTGTAGAAGAGAAACATACCATATATAAATTGTAAAGGTTTGAGTTTCTTGCCTTCAGTCCATGTAAGTATTAGCTTCATTCATGTGAAAGTGTTATTCACTTACAGTATTCATTAATCATTTATATAATAGTATTATGTATAAACATGATTTCAGGATAAACACACCTACAGGGGGTGGAAAAATAATAGGAACACCTAGCAAAAAAAGGGACTCATATTTTGAAATAACTACATCACAATTATAACAGATTCTACACAATTCACATTAATTTCAATACTAATTACCGATATGTTTCCACTACAAAAGATGTCTTTAACAAATATCGATTTTATTACCACAGAACTGAATCTACACTTCCGTGACCCAGTCTCAAGAAAAATGTACTGTATGGTAGGGCTTACATTCTGAAACCACCTGTAACGAAGGCCAACGTGCAGAAATTGGTCTAATGAGCACAAAACCTGGACATTTTTGCAGTGGAAGAAAATAATTTGGTCTGATGAGCCATCTTTCACTTTTTTTTACACATCTGGATGTGTAAAAAAAAATGCGAGGCTATTTCAGGCAACCAGGTCCATCCTATGGTGCAGAGATTGTTTCTTCAAGAAGTTATATTCCAAGACAGTAACAACTCATAAACACTGCTAAATGGATTAAAGAGTTGTTTCCTGAACACCAGGATGATGCCAGTCACCTTCCATGGGTTCCCAATCACCAGATCTAAACATCTTTGAACCCTTATGGGCAGTTCTAAAACATAGATTGAGAGTAGATGTACTGTATACAGTACCTGCTTCAACTCTCAAAGAACTTGAGGCTTTCCTTCTTGAAAAATGGCCCGATATCCTGTTAGAAACAGCTCGTATAACAGTAACAGATGTTCTGAAGGCAAAGGGTGGCCCAACTCCTTATAGATTAATAAATATTAATATGTCACTTGATGTACTGTATCCATTATTTTGTCCACCCCTGTATTCTCTTTAAGGTCCGTCATCAGGTAATATTTAAGCAATTATATCACTACCAAGATTAAGGAGCATTCTAATCAATTTAGGATTAAAGCTGTATAAAGGCACAGATCAGTAGAAGGATATAAAACGTTTTAAAGACACTACAGTATCTCTCTGAGTATGGTGAGGTCAAACATTAAGAAGTGGAAGGCACCAGACGCTTTGCCTCTCCCTCCAAAATGAGTAGCTGGGCAAGAAGCAAACTCAGGCAGTCAGGAATCCTAACTGAAGCCAAGAGTGAGACTGGAAGAGTTACATAATTCAGTGGCTATGGGAGAAAACCTGCTTCAGACCTAAAACTGGGACTAGAAATTAGCTGTCTGTAGGCAAATAATCCAAAACCTAAGGCCCAAACTATAGTGGAGTGAATTTCAAGGAGTGGCCCAGTCACAATTCTGACTTTAATTCTATCAATTCTATTCTATTGATAATCTTGAAAAACATTAAAAGTGCTATCCATTAGTGTTCCCCAAACAGCCTGACAATACACTATGATTTCAGTTTTGTCACCCTTCACCCTTTTTTATGAATTGGTCTTACACACTTCAGTTACCACTACCATTCTAAATAAAAGTTTAATTATCTCATCTAAGGCCTATGAATAATATTCTAGTTAATTTAAGTATGACTGGGAAAAACCTCATCCTCAGGAATTTACTAGTTTATACACATCCTAGCCCCTGTATAATCTTAGTGTCAATATTGCTACAACCCATTGTACAGCATAGTCCATGTTACAGACTTCATTTATTATTAAAAAAAAACCCGAGCTAAATATTAATTTAATAAGTTTATTAATTCTCATTCAATCCCCTGTTATCTCATAAACAACCTATCCCTGCGTCTACTGTTCTACAGTTCTTTTATTGTTGTAGTACTGAAAAGGACTGCACTATTGCATTGTGTTTGTGTATAATTCGGTTGTGCACTTTGATGATAGATTCAGTAGCTTCAGAGAATGCTGAAGTGCATTATACAAAATAAAAGTAAAGTGCAAGAAAGTATCTCTGATGCTGAACAAAACCATGTTGTCATGTTTCAGACAAAAAACCTTATTCATGTAGAAGGAAGGGCAGTAAACCTGATACAATATTCTATGGATGGTCTCAGTATGTAAAGTTCCAAGCTTCCAGTATGAAGGTAAATTTATTTGTCCTTTTCCTGATTCTCTTTAAAAAAATATAAAGATATTTATAAAAATGGGTGCTGCAGTGTAGGTTGACTATGCTTTAAAAGTTGTGTTTCTTCAGACAATTTCTGTATCCATGTGTTGTTTTAAACGTAGAACTTAAAAAGTAAAGATTCATTATCTTATATAGTAAGATAATTTGCAAACATATTACTGTTGTGGAACAAACAGTGCTCAGAAAAAAAACTCTTGGAATACACTCCCATAAACACCTACAGCACAGACATCTAACAACAAGTTTAGATTCAATTACTGCACAATAATTCTATTTAATATTGCACGATTTGTATTAAAGTGCACAATTATATTAATGCATAAAATGGTAGGAATAGTATTATAGTATTTGAAATAGTTACATTAGATTATTTAGTGTAAAGCAATTTTTAAAGGATGGTAACTTTAATAGGTCAAGGAAGAACTAAAGTACTTTTGTGAGTATAGGCATTTTATATATTAGTCACTGAATTGGAAATCATTGTATATGCTCAATGTAAGTCAACATTAATCACCCTTCTGTGTTTGATCATTTCTGGTTCAGAAGAACGTCATTCTTTAAGAACTGAAACATCTCTTACAGTTGCATTCATGTATGCAAACTTTATTCGTTAACGATATTACTTTTTTATCAATCAGAACAGTTTGGCACATGGAAACTCTAAGATCAGCTGAGACATTTTTTGCGTATTTAATATTTTTCTAGTAACAGGAAATCAAACAATTAAATGATTGAGCAACTGATACAGATTTGTAAATAAAGCTGTGCATAGTATACTGTGGTTCACTGCAATCATTCAGAATTTAGCCACACGGTTAAATATTCATATTCATTCATATTTACACTGAATAAAATTATAATTAGTTGCAAAATGTACAATTTCAGTATCCTATGTTATGAACAAAAAATCTGAAAGAAAATAAAGGGTTTTATACAATAGAAAAATACAGGACATTAATTTATTTAATTAAACCCTTGGCTGTGCTTTTCATAAGAATGTTTACATTCATTTCAGATCAGAGACATGCGGCATACCATATATACACACAGTAAATGAACAACTTTAAGCATGATTGTTTTAATATTACTAAACGAAAATGATTAATACGAAGACACACCAAAGGTAACATTCATTTTCTAGAAATCCTTTGACTATCCATCTTAAACCACAATGGGATCATTGAACACAGCAACACAACAAATACATTGTTTTTATATTTTTCACAAAAAAACTGAAAAGACTTAAAATTGCAAACATACATAAAAAGAGAACAGAGCAGCCTTTTATTGTATTATTTTACTTGTTTGAATTAGTGTCCAGTCAAAGTGAGAGCTTTAAAGTGTAAGGTCTGTTTTATTGAAGTCTTTTCTTGAACTTGAAAAACAACACATTAACAAACGTGAAACAATTTACTTTGGTAAATAAAATACTAAGAACAGAAATGCGGTGGAAAGCATGTCTTCAAGTGTCTGTCCTTCTTAAAATCCCCCACTGCGCACCACTTCAAAACAAACTTGTTCCCTATATCAATCCCATACCTAAAAAAACATTTTAAAAGCTGAGTTGTAGCAAAGGAGGGCATATGATATAAATTACTGTACTGTACTGAGGTTCAATGAGAATGTTTCCAGTATATACTGTACACACAGTGGTCTGACTCATTTTTATTGTCGCCTGCTCTGAGAAAACCCAACACATGCCTTAAAAGGAAATGGTTCCATAGCAAACCCATGCAAAAATAAACTCCAGAAAAAATGGTAATATCTCTTAGGTAAACTTTGTATCAGTTAAGCTATTTTACATATCACAGAATCAGCAAAACATTTACTTTTGTAACTGTAACGCTATCGTCTTTGAGGATATTTTTAGGTAGGTTACTGTTGCTGCTTTCAACCCTTTACACACTTTACAACCAATCATATTCATAAGTGCAAGACATAATGAAAATGTTGTTCAACATGGTACATACTGTATATTCACTCTCTTAGAAATAAGTTTAGAAAGTAGGAATCAAATAAATCTTACTCAGCATAAGGGAGAAGAAGAAAGAAAAATAGGCAACAAATAAACTCTTAAACCTATTTAGAGGTTTTAATCTAATTTATAACATTAGATTAATGTGATAATAATGTTCAGAAAATGTTTTGAACCTTATAGAAAATAGCAATACCATACAAAAAATAGTTTGTTAGAATAATCTTGTTTTAGTTTTTGTAACAGAAAAAAAAATGTTTGCATAAATGTTCTCCTGTAAATGAGGTATTTTTTAAAGTCTAAACATATTATAAATAGCAACACATACTGTACAGTACATAATCTACTCATGAAAGTGAACTATTCAAAAACTAAAAGAAATGTCTGGACTAATACCTTGCTGTAGATCCGGGGTCTGTGTTAATAAGTTAATTGTCAAAACATTAAACTGCCTTGCATCTTATATTTTGAAAAATGTTTATCAGGTATACATGGTTTGAATGATTTCTCAATATGCAAATGTTAACATGAGAACTGTTACATTACACGTTCACGTTGTGGCCATGTGCAAACATCATAGACTTGCAAGGGATTCATATACGTATTAAGATGCTTATTATTTAGAATGTGTTCTGCATTTTTGTGGGTGGGTCTATTGCTTACAGCTTCATTAAGTTCAGTAACTTCTATTCAGTAAAAGGGAGAGAAAGGAACTATTCAGTTTGTCTACTGTAGTTACAGTATATACAGTTTACAGTAAGCTTCTCTGCATTCTTCTTGTAAATACACATTTGCACTTAAGAGAAATATAAACTGAAATACAAACTGAGTCAGATCTCATGATCAAGGTCCAGATACAGTAAGTAGTGTAGCAATTGAGTCTTTTGCATATTTATAAATTGCTAAATTTGTAGATGGCAATACTTTAGGAAACCTTATTTGTAGCCTATGGTACAGAATATTTTGATTTTAGTGACATTGTTTTTAGTGATGTTAAGATCTTTAAAACTGTTTTGTGCTTGAATATACTGTAATATGGACCTTATAACTTTTAACTGTCTGGTTATAAACCGTTAGAAGTAAAATTATTCATTTAAAGCAATTCCATGTGCTAATTACAAAATGACTGTATAAAGATACAGTTTTAGATCAGTATAACAAAGGACCCATGGTTATAAAAAGAACAACTAAAGAGTGCAGAAATTTAAAATGGATCCTGATATGTATTAAAACAATATTTAAAAATGTTTTTTTTTTTTAATATTGTTTTAATGAACTTTTAAAGAAAACAAAAGATGGGGTAAAACCCTGTTGCTGTTGAATCGAAAACTATTTTCTTGTTGTTGTTTTTTTACCTAACTTATGTGAAATCAAAATGATGTAATAATTTAATACAGTATTCTGTCAGGAATGTTTGAAAATTCAAGCATTTTAGTAGCATTGAGGAAGATACTGCATAAACTTAATTCCCCATACAACAGATAGCTACATACAGTACAGTATTACATTACAACAGATGAAAATACAGTAGCTGTCATACTTTTTGTCTTTTTACATGTAATATATATATAGTTGCAATGAACTGAACAGATGCAAGACTCTTGCTTACAATATGAACATGTTTTTCACAACATTAAAAGCTGGCCTTATCATCCTACTAGTCATCTGTCACTTTTCTGGGGTTTAAGGCAGAGAATATCCATCCAGAAAAAAAAACACACACACTGTTGATTAGTTGTTGAGCCCAAGGAGGTATGATAGCAGAGCCTGATTAATAAGACCATTGAGAGTCTTTTGTAGGTCCATTTACTTTTAAAGCCACTGAAGGCTGCAAAATCAAGGCACTGTTGTGTACCACAGAAGGCAGTGTGTTCTTGGCAGTTGGTTATTGTGGTCTCAGAAGATTAAACATGGGTTCAGGCCTAGATTCTTGATCTAGAAATTAAAAAAAAAGAAAAAAAAGATTAAAAACGGTGTTATAAATGGTTCCAGTCTACAATGTCTAAAATGAAAGTGCAAAGGCACATTAAAAAAGAAATTGACAACTGTTTGTTTGCCAGGATAAAAAAGAATAAATACAGTAAATCTCATCTAGAGGCCTATAGACCAGAAGGATACTTTCTTGCCATTTACTCTATCAATATTCATTAATAATTTAATAAATAAATGATTGTGCTTGTATTTAGTAAAATATTATTTAAAAAAAATAAAATTATAAAACATCCCATCACAATATTATATGTAAGGATGTTATTTCATGCTAAAGGGGAAAATTGCAAAAAAAAACTAAAAAGTCTAACAATTAAACTAAGAAATCATAAAAGAAGCTCCATCTTTCCCTCACTTTCAGTTATAGACTCATTATTTCTGCAATCTTCACTCAACATGTTTTCTTTGAAGCCCTAATTACATCATAGTAATGATTCATTGGCATTAGAATCATACTGTTGAATGGCTTTCTCAAGGCACAAAATAATGGAATCTAATCCCCCTGTGGTCTATGTTATTTAATCACTGTAGTAAGTTTTATTATGCATTTTAATGATGATTAAGTAATAAACCACGTGAATGAGCACTGGACTTTTTCTTTAATCTCAAGTAAAATCAGATCTAAAGAGTATGTAACTCCCTATAGATTTGTAGACATTGTAGACATACTGTAAATTGAGATTATAAGTAAAGGTATAAGATTTAACACTGAAAATGTTCCTAGATCAGAGGAAATCATAGACTGGAAATTTTATATTCTACTTCTATTCCTTAACGAAGTATTTTTTGACCTACTTCCTTTCTCAAATATAGATTTTTTCTATGTGTTTCACTCAACATTTCAATATATTTTATGCAGAAAAGGAATTCTATAACAATCTTCGAATGAAAATGTTAGTAAAAAAACTTTTTTTTCATTTAATCAGCACAAACAATGGCAGAATTTTGTGTTACAAGGGGTGTACAGATAAATACTTTTGATAGCCACTGTATGTATGATTGTTACGTTAGACTCACCCATAAAACATGTATGTGATCTTTACCCCATAAACACAACACACAATGTATTATCTATTTGTAATGTTATGAAGCTAAAGTGAAAGGAAGCAGTTACACTTTTTAAACAATGTATCTACTTACAGGTTGTAATAAAAAAACTTAATAAAACTGAATATAAAAAACTGTGAAAAATAGACTTACATAAATAAGATTCAAAAGAAAACAAAGAACAAAATATAATAAGCTTAAATGTAGACGAAAAATCTAAACATTTGCATACCTTTCACTGGAGGGGCAGGAAGCTTTCTTCTTTGTCGCCGTGATGTACTGAGGGTTTGTGGCTGCAGATGACAATATCAGATTAGTATCCACATGTTCAACTGACTATCATTTTCCATCTACTGGTTACAGTGGGTTAAAATCATTACCTGAGTTGATTGTTTGTGTTCTTTGTACTTGGAAAATCGTGTACAAGGGGCCACATTTAACCCAGCAGTTTTAAGCGCTGAGATTCTCTGTTCAATATCTGATATCTGAAACAAAATGTTAAAATAACATTAAAACAACAAATATTAAAGAAATCTAACTGATACCCACACAAAACTGAAATCAGTGAAATGCCTGGTATATTATTGTATTTTGGGAGCTGTAATCATAATGGTTCAGAAAGGTTAGTCCTGCAAAATTAATTCTACGATTTGATTTGTTTCTGGAGAATCTAGTTCTTTTCTTTTCATTGGAAAAGCAGCCCAGAGCACCAAGCAGTAAAAAAGCACAGAATGTTATTCTGTGCATAAATGAAGAAAAACATTTTAGTAAAAAACTAGAATTGTTAAATGTTTTCTCCCACGCCAATTTATTTAGATGTTGATTACATAACTTGGATTGAATTATACCCCTGCCATGAATTTAAATTACTAATTGTTAATCATCAAATCTCACAGTTACTATTTTTGCACCAGTACGGTGGTGAAAGGGCAAGATATACCTAATTGGTGTACCTGACAACATTGCAAACTCAAGTCACAGGGGGCCTGTTGTACCCTGGCTTACAGTTTTAACTGATTGTTACAGCAATTAAATCAAAGGACACACATTTTAAATACATCAAATTGTTTGTTCAGGTGGCAGATGTTGGTGAATTGTTAACCATATTTAATTGTGCACTATCAACACCTAGAGCATATAATCTCAGAAATGGTCTGGACTAATGAGTAATGAAAGAACAGCCTGCACAAAAACTTATCGATCCCTTTGTCTGGTTTACTACTGTATGTTCCTGTCTTCTAAATAAAAAAAAGGAAGACTAGCATCAGCTCCAGCCAGTTTCAAAACTATAAAAAAACATTTATTAATGGACTATGAACCACTAATCAACTTTGGACAGCTAAATCTCCTAAGACCCAAACATACAGTAAGCTCTGACATTCAAAGTACTGTACATTAAGTACAGTAATTAGACAGGCAAACTCTCCAGGGTGAAGGGTTAATCCCAAGATCACAGTGAAGCATTTACCTAAGAACACTTCCCAATCCATATTGCATTGACACATCCCTGTGCAATTGACCCAATTCATCTGCAGAGCTGCAGTTAACATTTGAGGAAATGGACCACACCTGGAGTTCAGCCTGATGGACCTGCGCTGCGGCACTTGCCACTTGGTCTTCTAAGTGAGCAAGCTCATTTTCAGTGGTGACACTATTGATACTGCGGGCACACTCCTCCAGGTTACCCAGCTGTCCTTCCAGTCCATAGACAGAGCCAGCAGCCAGGTAGACCTGAAACGACAAAGCATATTTATGGATAAACAATTCTTGAAGTATTGGTTTTTATCACTCCTCCAGGTGGTGGTGATATGAATGGGTAAACTGTTCTGAAGCAACAATATAATAATAATAATAATTGCTTACACTTATATAGCGCTTTTCTGGACACTCCACTCAAAGCACTTTACAGGTAATGGGGACTCCCCTCCACCACCACCAATGTGCAGCATCCACCTGGATGATGCGACGGCAGCCATAGTGCGCCAGAACGCTCACCACACATCAGCTATCAGTGGGGAGGAGAGCAGAGTAATGTAGCCAATTCATAGAAGGGGATTATTAGGAGGCCATGATTGGTAAGGGCCAATTGGAAATTTGGCCAGGTAGAATATAGAAGGGAAAACATCTATTAATATGAAATACTGTACATACAAAATGTGGAATGGAAAACATGTGCTATCAACACCCCATTTCATTCATCCTTACATTTTCCTCCAATGTGGTAAGATGTTCATCCAGTTTTTCAGTGTCTGTACCGGCAGCAATTGTGGTCTTTCCCATCAACTCAGAGAGGCTGTCATTGTCACCTGCAGCTTCTTCAATAAGTTCCTCTGTTGCATTGAGCACCTTGAGTACCTCAGTCGTAATGTTGCACAGAGTTGCTGCAGAATACTTCTGTTTAAAGCAGATGCACAGAAATTAATGTGGTTATAAAATGTCAATTGATCTTCATGTCATTGCTTCTTGGTAGCCATAGGTAGCTCATTCTTCAATATGACAATGCTTTGCCCACAAAGGCAGAGTTTTGCAAAATATCTCTTTGCATACAGAAGGTTTAAATGCTTAATTGACATTACTAATGGCCAACATAAACCCAATCGGAAAATCAGAGTTGGGTTACAGAGCTTTGCAGGCCTTCTTCATTGGCCAAAGCTTGGGAAATTTCAGTTATGTGTCAGGGAACAAAACATTTCTTATCATATAACATTTAATATAACATTTTTTATATGACCCTTGCATAGTTTCAGGACTCCTGTTATGACACAGCCAATCTATTCTTTCATGAACTTTGGTTGTTTCTTCAACTCAGTTATGAACTGAACAAACATTTTTCTACACAGAGGCATAAAATGTTTTAACTCGCAAAACTAAATGCATAGATGCCATGATTGCCTATTGTATTTTCATATAGACATTATCACAGATTTCTGCTGTGATGTTTCCATCCATCCAGTTGCAGGGGAAGCTGGAGAATAAGCAATCAAGCAACAGGCACAAGGCAGGATACATCCTGGGTGGGATGCCAGTCCATCACAGACTACATATTCAGTGGACACAAACACAGACACTCACAATCACATGTGTACAGTGTAGCAGTGAGGCTTATTAATAAGCAGAATTAAGTGTTTCTGAGCTTTCCCAAATTAGGCCTCATTTCTCTGTTCATCTCTGTGGTGCAGCCACAGAGAAACCATGCAGGCTGATTTAGGGTTCCTTTGATAAGGACAGCTCCCAAAGGGGGATACACTTAGCTAAGCCTGGCTATCATGATCAATGGTCATCCATTGGCGCCTATCTGTCTAGGGAGTGCCAGTTGGACATCTGGACTGCATTACTAAGTGTCAGGACTACAGTAAGTGACTCATATCTCACCTTGATCAACCAATCAGGGACTGGTAGGGCCGAGTAACCCACGTGGGACTCTGATGCCCATGGAACTTTCAGCCAATCAATGAGCTGAAGTTCCTCCAGGTAAAAACAGGCAACACAGAGAGCCTGAGAGATTAAGATTCAGAGAGATTCAGTAAGATTCTGGAGAGGATTCTGTGGACTGTTCTAAAGGGAATTCAAAGGAGAATTCCAGGGCAGGACGGCCCAGGAGCAGAAGGCTCCCAAGGGCAGGACATTCTCGCAGAGCGCCTCCTGACCATCCTGAGACTCAGCCCAGACAACCACGGAACGGCCAGTGTGTCCGAGTGCCAGAACCTTCCTTTGTTCTAAGAGTCTAGAGTGGAGGTTGCCAGAGAGTAACCAGCAGCAGGCCTCGTGAACAGGTCGGAACTGTGGACAGCTGAATCACTATTCAGAACTAGCTCTTCATCAGGAACGAACCGGTCCACTTCCTGACTTGCTGGGACCCCCAGTCATCTTTTCTCCTGTGCACAAACTTTGCTAGTTAAAGCCAACAGTGAGCATCAGCAGCGCACCGTCGCAAGCCGCACAGCACAACCTGGCACCGAGCCAGAGAGCGCGGATTGGACAGCAACAGCCTGCAACTGTTTCTTTGTGCCCGCAGGAGATCTGAATCCCCAGAGACTGGATGAGTATTCAACTTCAATGCATTACAGCTCGAGAATTCAATTGTTATCCAAACCAGTTGATATCAATTTAATTCCTAAGAGTTATGTACTTGTTTGAGTATCTAATGTAGAAGTTATAACCAAGTTCATTTATGAAACGGTCTTAATGAATGATATACTGAACGTATGTCCTCTTGATATATGTAACTCTTTGTAACTGACTGAATATATACCTTTTGTATTCTGATAACCCTCTCGATAAGATCTGTTAGGTTTAATGCATATTCTATGTATTAATAAATGTATCCTCGTGTATTAGTACCTGTGTGTTTGCGTTGTTTGAGTTATGTCGCATGGTTGGACTCTAAAGCCATCAAAAGAATCAACTTTGTGATTTACTGCTACAATTAATAATTGTCTCAGTAAATGCCCAAACCCTACAGAACTGGTGCCTTCAGAGAGCCACTACATTACATTTTGGCTATGGCAACGTTACATATTTGGCGTCCCTGAACGGCTATGAATCACTACATATTTGGTGTCCCTGAACGGCTATGAATCACTACAACAGTATGTGTGCTCCATGGCCAGTTTTCCCAGACTACCAGTATACCTCTGGAGTGTGGGAGGAAACTGAAGCAACCAAAGGAAACCCATGCAAAACGGGGAGAAAATACAGTACATACTCTTTCCTGATAGCACTTTAGGAATTGAACCTCAGCACTGCTAATCACTGTGCCACCCTGCCTCCCCAAAACTGCCTTTTATTGCCTCTCAATAATTTTGCTATTATAATTTAAAGATAATAAGATTTCTTTTAATAGACACACAGATAAGTTAAAATGATGCATCTATTTGTTAAAACTACAGGTTTCACCAAACTACTGTACAGTATATGTCATTGTATTGCTTTTGAAAATATGCTTTCTGCATTTGGAAGTGCAGCCATTGGGATTCATCAATGAAAACTCGTTTACTTCAAATAAAATGATCTTCAGTTTACATGTTGGCAAGTATGGTCAATGTTACAATTTACACTGTAGATATTAAAGAAGTGTTCACTTAATGCAGTTTTTAATAAGTAACAGTGGTGAGAATGACATTGCTTGATCGAAGCTAACAAAATGAAAAGGTGATATACAGGTACATACTGTAAGACTGTAGGCTGTCATGAACTGAAGATTTAATGAGGGACCTTCTGAAAAGCTACTATAATTACATTACATGTTCTCCACAGGAAAATAAATACAAAGCTTGCTATATTCCTTATGGTCACCTACAGTAGAAACAAATTAATGCTTGTGCCTTTGTGTGTCAGTGGTGGATGTCTTTAACTTCCCACAACGTCAGAATTTAGACCTTTATTCAAACTCTCCTCAATATTTATGAGCTCCCTTATTTCTATCTAAACAGGTTTAGATAAGTAATCAATAGATCAGAAATTATGTGAAAATTGTAATGAGTCAAACACTCCCACATTTAATTCTGCTTGGTTCTGATTGGTTACAATTCAGCTAACATACCTGAATTAGGGGGATTCTGAAATTGGTACAGAGTTTATACAGATTAAAAACTCTTTTCAAACTCAAATTAGCCTGTGAAAGAATGCTGAAACAAAACTGAAGAAGACATATGCATGCACAGGATATTTGTCCCCCACGGTTAAGGTTATTTATGTTTTAAAAATAATATGAAAATTCATACCTGCAACGATTCATATGTAGAGTTCTCTAAATCAGTTTATCATTTTGTTCTCTATCATATACTTTTCAGCTTTTTATTTATTTCTTGATTTTCCACATTCAGTGACTTGTAAAAATATTCACCCTTTAAAAGTTTTCAAACTTTGCTGGATTACAAATCATCTTTTTTTTGAATCAGTATTCTTATTGCAAATGCGCATGCTGAAACAAAACATTTTTAAAATCAAAGTTGTTTGTCAGCATACTGTTTATAGAGAGTCAAAAACTGAAATAGGCAGCTTGCATAAGTATTCAGACTCCTGTGCTCTGGCATCTGGGTTTACACAAGTGAAAGAAATTGCCCTAAGGACAATATAATTGCCTTGCCATTGGCCTCTGCATGTTCACCGCTGAAGTGACTGTCACATTTAGTAGATAGAAACTCCAGTCTGTTAAGGGATCATTGGTCGGGAAGAGAATCTGAAGGACAGATATGAAAATGAAGACTAAAGAGCATTCTAAGGAAGTTAGAAATAAAATGGTTAAAAATGCATTATTATTAGGAAATGTGTACACAAATATCAAAGTGTTTGGATATTCCAGTAAGTACTGTTGGCAAAAAGGTGAATGTCCTTGAGTGGTCCAGTCAAAGTCCTGACCTCAAACCCATTAGGAATCTGTGGCATAATGGGAAAATTATTTTAAGTTTTTTTTTATAAGTGCTGTCCAATACACGTGAATGAGCTGGAGCAAATCTGCCAAGAGGAATGTGAGAACATCAGTTCTAACCAGTGCGCAAAGCTGGCAGACATCTACTCCAAAAGACTTAAAGTGGCCAAAAATGTCTTTACTACATATGAATGCATAGAGTCTGAATACTTATGCATGCAGCATAGTTCGGTTTTTTAATTTCTTTAGATATTTGCTGACAAAAACTAATTTTGGCTTCAAATATTTTCTGTTTGAGCATGTGACTTCGCAATATAATACTGATTCGAGAAAGGATGTGTAAGTATTATTTGTAATCCAGCAACATTAGAAAACTGTTAAAGGGTTTGAATACTTTTCAATTTACTGTGCTTGTTTTTATGAACCTGTCTGAGAGTTATATTGCCCTTACTCTATAACTGATCACACTAATTATAATTATATTTAGAACAGTGTAAATGCTACACTTTGTCTTCAGTTCTTAAGAGTGAGGCAGTAGCTATGTTCTGTATGTCCAGCTTTTCATACAGTTACTGTGTGAATTTGTGAGATTGTACCTTAACACCACTAGTCAAGCTACATTAGCCTCCAATGTGAAATTGGATATCATAATGCATGACCTACAAATGAGTTACAAGAAAAGAATGTGTAAGACCTATTGGTAATGCAAAATGACCTTTTACATTTCCAAATAAGACATGTTCGTTGAACAGTCAGAACTACTTACAGCAGTCTATAAAGACTAGAGCACACAAAATAAATTCGGGGCAGGGAAAAATGGCCTGAAAAGGTGATATATCATCATTTTTGTTTTGCAGATTTTTTAGTTGATCAATACAATTTTAACTTGATTGATACAATTATTCGTTGACTTTAAAGTAAAACATGCAGAAAGGAAAACATTTTAATGGAATCTGATATTGCATTTTTTGTTCTTTTCTTTTACACACGTTACACAGTTACAATGAATGAATTATTACGATAATTTAATTATTGATTACTGAACTATTCTTTAGAGAGTAAGGACTGAGTTATCGGGATAGATTGGTTGCATTAATTCTTTAATTTACTTATAAAGGCAATATAGGGCGGAGTGGTGGCACTGTGGCCAAGGATCTGTGCCTGTGGCTGGAAGGTTGCTGGTTCAAATCCTGCAGCTGGCAGAGGAATCCTACTCTGTTGGGCCCCTGAGCAAGGCCCTTAATCCCTGCTTCAGGGGTGCTGTACAATGGTTGACCCTGTGCTCTGACCCCCAGCTTCTCTCACTGTCTGTGTCTCATGGAGAGCAAGCTGGGGTATGTGAAAAGACAAATTCCTAATGCAAGAAATTGTACATGGCTATTAAAGTGATCTTATCTCTATAAATGTACAACACTTGCTGATGTGTGAAGCTGCTGAAGGCAGATGCCAAAGTTACTAATTTATATAAGTTATTTATATCAGTAAGGTACCTTGAACCTAAAGCCACCCAGGTAGGTGGCAAAGAATGAACTGTAGTGAACAGGATGGTATCACAATTCAATTAAGGCTAGAATCATAGGCACATGCCTAAACCGATTCCTAAACAGTGGTTTAGTCCAATTCAAATTAATATGACTTGGCCTTGAAGTTTATTAGGAAAACATATTGAAAGTTTATTTGACGTAACTCGCCCGGTTGAGAAAACTGCATCCTGCCACCCCCTCATTTCAGGAGTATTGAGCTATGGAGCTGCTGCGAGGCTGAAGGTGTGATGGAGGGGGCTGAGAAACAATTAGCAACAGGGGTGCTCAGGAGGCAAGATATTAAAATGTAGGAGAGCAGAAGTGTAGTATGATACTACAAAACTCCATTTGTAGTATCTGGCATGTTGCTGCTATTACTATGCTTTTCTATCAAAAATGAAAGTAAAATATCGTCCTTCCATTCATCCTTCCATTTATCCATTCATTACAACACAATTGCTTCAAATCTGAAGGCATTTGTAACATGTTATTTATATTTTCCAGCTATCATTATTTAGTGTAAATATGCCTCTGATGATGTTGATCCTGGAGGTCCTGCCTTTGGGTACTAACCTGACCTTTCAGTTAGCAACCAGGGATTGATGTGTTAATGTACAGTATGTGCTATAATTAGGAAAGCTGTTAATGGTGGCAATCTGCCATGATATAAATGCTGTTCAAGACAGTTAATCCTTGCTCTTAGTTAGTCACATGGAAGAATGCTCTGTGTTGTAGCAAAATGAAATGCTAACTTAAACAAGTCAACACAGTAACACAACATGTTTCTTGCACTGGTCATGTGTCATATAGTTTCAATTCAGATTTAATCATGTAACTACTGTTAAACACTGAATCATTTTCAATTAAATGTAAAATGCAACACAAAGTTTATTTTTCCAAAAAGATAAAAATGTGTAAAGATGTTTTTTTTTTTAAATCACAGGAAAGTTATTATCAACATCATTGCATTTATAACCGTTCAATGGAGTGGCTAAAATGTATTCAGACAATGAGTTTTGCATTACTGGGCTATTTCCAGTATTTGGGTGTTTAATATATTGACCAACATATTATTTAAACTGTTTTGTTTATAATTAATATCTTTTGCGTGGATAGTTGTGGACACATTAAAACTATGAGCAGCTACCACATGTCTTGGAGAAAGGCTTCAACCAAGGGAGTCAATTATTTATTTATAGCACTGAAACATCTTTCTTAATATACATTTTTATATAGCAATGTTGTCAATTAATTATGATAAAGCTGTGTATTTTTTATTATTAACACCTTTTTTACTGCTTTGAAATACTTTCTAAATGTCTGATATTTATTTTTCTTACAGTACAAATTACAGTACCTTTAATTAGCAGGTTATACAGGAGCTGGGCAGGAGCAGGAGGGGCAGTGCAGTGGCTCTGTGGCTAAGGATCTGCACCTGTGGCTAGAAGGTTGCCGGTTTGTTACCTGCGGCCGACAGACGAATCCTACTCCTTTGGGCCCCTGAGCAAGGCCCTTTACCCCAACTGCTTTTGGGGGCACCGTTTAAATGGCTGACCCTGCGCTCTGACCTCAAGCTTCTCTCCCTGTCTGTGTGTCTCATGGAGAGCAAGTTGGGGTACAGTATGTGAAAAGACAAATTCCTAGTACAAGAAATTGTATAGGGCTGATAAATTAATCTTATCTTATACAGTACATGTACAGTACATATAAAATGACTTTCACATGGGTCACCAATACTGCACAAAACCTTGTCATTTTCTGGATTTTGGGGATTTGTCGTCATCAGTAAACTCTCTTCAAGTTCATTTCATTAAAAGGTGGGAAGATGAAGGTGAAGAAAAAAGCAAATAATTAAGGTTGTAATGAAGAAGGGGCACCTTTGATCAGTGAGAAAAACAAGACCCATTGATCACCGATAACAGGCTGCTAGAGAACTGTTGGATTGTAAAAAAGGAACACTTGAGATACAGAGAGTGGTACCAGGCCCTATCAACACTCAAGTGCATTACAAAAAACTTTTAAGCATCAATTAGACAAGAAGAAAGTCAATACTGAAAAAAAATCAATGTGTCTCTCTCTTCAATACACATTCAGAGTACAAAGGGACTGAAACCTTAATTAAAAGATGTGGTTTTCTTTCTGTGCTAAACCTTAAAGGTCTCAGAATATGTTTAGAGCTTTCTATCCAAAGAAAAGGCTGTTCAAACATATACTGTATTCTCTGTATGCCATTGCCATTTTTTTCTTTTGACATGTAATGCTGTCGTGCAAAGAAAATGTTCACAGCCCTCAAGTATGTCTTTAACTTCCAGCTTTCCTAACAATGTATTAATAAATCATTAGCTGCAGCACACTTAGTGACGATGTTAGAGAAGGAACTAATTTGTTGTATGTAATAAGCAAAAATTATAAATCATACTGATACTTTTCTGTGAAGATCTTGTTTGCTTCCTAGTTTCACTTTTGATGATTGCACAATACAGTATAGAAAAAATGTTGACATACTGTATAAGATTACTTTAGTAATCTTCAGAAAAGAATTGAAATGTTGATCAATTTTCAGTATAACTGTCCGACTGTTGTGCAAAATCTCCCTTGAATATCTGAATAAAATCAGTGATAGCTTAAATTTTCACCTGTTTTGCTGGTCTAACTGCTGATTTGGGTTTCCCACGACTTTACCAGAGCATGTATTTAAAGCAGAGTGTTTACATACTGTATGCGAATATTTATCCTAGTACATATCTCAACTTGTAGTGGGTTTTCTAAACCAGGTACTATAAATCATATTATCTGTCACATTTCAGATCTTTAGATCTAAAGACAACTTTAAAATGAACATCTCAGTTCTTACCGTCCACAACAATCTCTCTATATATAATCTACAGTATATTGTATATCTATCAAAATATTTAGTTGGACATCAAACATTTATAAATACCATCCACAAACCCAGATTGTCACAATTTTAGAAAAGAAAAATTCCACCAAATAATGAGTTAACGGGTCTGAATGCTTAAGAAATTAACATACGATCTTCCTTCCTTAAACAAACACTTTACTTACATGGGCTTGCTATATCAAATGATACATACAGTACTATATACAGTACATATCTATTTTTTACATAATTCAGCTTTCCTCACTAATACTGCATTAGTATATTAGCAGCTTGTTCTTCACTTTTATTTTTCGCTCCTAACTTTTGTTATCTTATGTTATCAGAAATTGTAATTGTATTATTCTAGTTATTGTGTAGAATTAATATTTTGAGTGCATAATTCATAAGAATATTGATTAATTAATTTTAATATTTTATACAATAAAATGTTATATCTTTCATTTTATTTTGATTATGTGCACTATGAAACCACAATATTAATATCACAAAACAGCTCCACTTTTCTTAAGTCTTTTCTTTTCTTTCCACTGCACAAGATTTATTTAGTAACATAATAAGCAAACTTTTGTTTAGCAATTTTGATTAGTTGATATATGTATTGTTCTTCAGTATATACATGTGGATCATGCAAATTTTATTTCTCCACATTACTGTTTTATAATACTTTGAAACCAAACAACTTGGATAAAAAAGGCAATTCCTTCTTGTTGTAACATACTTAGAAATTTGTGGTGCAAAATTATACAAGTGAAATCAACAAGTTCCAAAACTCAACAGGTTAATATCCAATTATGAGCACTTTTTAAGACTATAATGTTTTAAGGCAAAATTTAAGACTTTATTCTGAAAATATAGATACCACCAGGAATACCTAGTCTTCAATTTTGTAATTTTGCAAAATTGGACACCAAAGAAAGGATCTAGAAATTATTTCAAGACAAATATTTGTATAGTTATTAAACTAGTTAAATTTGTAGAGGAGAGAAAAGTAGCAGGAGTGAAAACCCACACATACTGTAAAATAACAAGACCTCATTCAGAACATTGTGCTCAGTTTTGGTCATAATACCAGAAAACAAATATTAAAAAGTTCAAAGAAGAGTAATACAAATATGTCCTGTTGTCAGGGCACCATTACATATACTGTAGATTAACTAACAGGTTAAGAAGAGAAATCTCTCAGTCTAGAACAAAGGAGATTTAAAGGACATTTGTCCTGTGAACGTGCAGCTGCAAGTCCAATTTAATTTGCAAGCAAATGTGGGTATCAACAACGCAAAAGTAAAAAACTGTCAGGAATAATAGCAAACAGCAGCTGCTTTTCAGTTTCATTCAATACACCTCTACAGTAAGTCAAGAGGCAAGGCAACTTATTGGTCCATCCTAGCTTCTGTAACATGAAGTGAACTAGAGAGCACACGATTCCCTCGATGGACGGGACGCTGATCTATTGCCAGGATGACCCCCAAGTCATGCTGGTCCCTACTTTTATAGCTGGGCAGACTGAAGCAACTGGGATAAGTTACCTCACTCAAGGGTGAACCTACAATGTCTTTACCCAGAGCATAAACGCAGCAGGGAATGCTATTATTTTGTTGCATTGAGTCTATCATGTCAAAAAAGAGAGAAAAGCAGCTTATAATGAAGGCATTCTATAACCTGAAAGTGAACTTAGTCGTGTCAATATGCCTCACCTGTTTTAACATTGATGATAAGAACTGAAGCTTCGGTTGAAGGTCTATATGATTATGCCCTTCCTGGTAGATGTATGAGAAAAAAGAAACACAGTACAGAGAAGTTAAAAGTACAGAGAGCCAAGCTTGAACCAAAGAAAAACGCAAAGCCGCTTTTCAGAACACAGTTAAGGGTATTATGTGAGCAGCAGAGTATTAGTCATGAAAATGAGGGAAAAAAAACGTCCTATTTTCTCTTTTCAAGAGAAAATGAAAGTGAATGACGAAGAAACTGTTCAGATTATTCATACCCTCACCAGTCAGAAGAGTCAGCCATGTGACGTTCAAGAGCATAAAAGCTCTTCAAAACTGTATAGCAATATGGTCATCAAACAGGCCTTTGAGTGAATAAATGAACAGTGAAATAAGGTTTGATCAAAATTATACGTGAATTGCTGTGGTAGAAAGTAATGGGGATTCTTTGATTAAGAATGTATTCCAATGTAATAGAAATAAAAAATAAATTATAATAGCATTGAGTCATGTACAAAATTATGATCTTTGCTAAAAGTTCTAGATTACAGTAAATGCTGTGTCAAACACATTCCAGGATTCAGATGATGGTATTACTTTAAATTGTATAACTTCTTTCTGGAATGGGTATGTGTCCAAATAAACTTGAAAGAGATACCATTTTGAAAGTACAGTTTAAGCAATGAGAGTAACTATACTTTGTGTATCAGTAAATACAGTATCATTGTTGGAAACAGAGACAATACGAGTGTCTGCATTAGTGTGTGATTTACCTTTAAATAAGTTTATTAGGTTTACATTCCCTTGCTTCAGTTAAATAAGTGGATATGTTTAATTAAAAACACCTCTTCTTTTTAGTGGCAAAACTGAGCCACTCAAGTGAAGCAGATAAAGCTTGTCCAATTTCATGCTTAATTTCTATTCAGTTGCACTGGTATGAGTAACTGGAAATAGTAACAATGTGATATACAGAAACAAAAATACCACCAGGAATACCAACCACAGAGTTTTCATATTAGATTACAAGGAGAAGCATCATAAAACCTCTAGATCAATATTTTTATCAACTTGTTAGGTCAAGGTTGTCCATTCCTGGTGCTTAACAGACCAATTCAACAACTTCTCCCAAAATTTCAGGTACAGTATCGCTTCAAAGAAAGTTAGACAACCTGCAAATACACAGAATACTTCCTGTATTTTGAAGTCCAATGCTAGACGAAACATCCATGCATCCATTTACTAGCTGTTTTATCCAATATATGGTCACAGGGAAGCTGGAACCTATCCCAGAAAGCAATGGGCAGAAGACATACACCCTGGATGAGACGCTGGTCCTTCACAGGGTACACATAGACACAAAAACCTACTGTATTCATTCACATCAGGGTCAGTTTCCCCAGAAACCAATTAATCTAACAGTGTGCCTTTGGACCTGTGGGATGAAAGCAGAGCACTTGGAGGAAACAGATGTTAACATGGGGAGCATACAAACTCCACACACGGGACACACCAGGAATTGAGCCCAGAGCACTAGCATTGCAAGGCTGAAATCCTAACCACTGTGCCACCATGCCAATCAAACAGTGGAATAGAAAGTTTCTGTTTCTTTCTATTTATAATTTTGAAGGTTTCAGATTTACCTAAATAAAATGTGCATACAGTATAAGAATACCAAATAGACTAGCCCCTTTGGAGTTAGATTATATAAAAGTTACAGTAGTTTCCTCTTAAAGGGATACATACTGTACAGTACATGAAAATGCATGATATTTATGATACTGATTTATGATACATTGTGTTTTTTACATTGTGTTTTTAAGACAAATGTCAAATTTCCAGAGTCTACTCCTAAAACCTGAAGGTACTATTTGAAGAAAACAAAGGCAGATTTCTGTGATGTAGCTGTCATATCTGCTGGTTAAGGTGGGACTAAGCAACAAATCTATGAGATCTAAGGAGAACTCATGTGCTGGGTGAGAGAAAGAAATATAAAAGGGGAGCTAGAGGCAGCATGGTGACAGAGAGGCTGTCATTCTGAGCATGCAGGCAGTCATGGTGTTGTGACAAGTTAGAGAATCAGGGAAGCTACAAGCTGCGCCATCACAGGGAAGAGAATAAAAGCACAGCCTGGTGCAGACAAACAGGGTCTGTGGTCAGAAAATATATGATACGAAGCCAGGTAGACACTCACCAAGATGTCAAGATGAGCCAAAAGATGTAGTGGAAACAGTGAAGTGAAGTCAGGAAACAAAGGCTAGCACAAGACAGTAGACATGGGAACTGGAAACTCAAGGGGCTCTGAGCAACTCTATCACAGAGCTAAAATTCATAACAGAGTGCCCTTAAATATCTGGAATTTCCAGAAGTGGGCGTGGTTGCACATTGCCCACAGGTGATTCAGGTTTCCTGACACAGCACATGGAAACAGGCATAGATAACAGGGGAGAAGGGTACAGCCTGCTGCTAATCAAAGCATGTTTGCTCTACAGTGCTCCAGCAGGAGTGCTATTGGCTGTGCCCAGACAATCTTTTTCTAGATATACTATTAATAAATAATACTCACAACCATTATCTTTTTGCACAGTGATGATATATAAAACAACACAGAACAGTAGGATGCTGACCTACTGTACAAAACACCTATCTTGACACTCCAAGAACGTTTCCATTGGCAGTCCTTGATGAATTAATATATTTACAGGACATATAAGAATATGTATGTGCAATTATAAGAACAGCTATGCATAGAATACAGATATTTGGTAAATGGTTAATTTTTAAAAGACTCAATAGTCTTGAATCTATAGCTGAAGACAAAAGTTGAAATATTGTTTTTGCGGTGACTTTCTCAATTAATTCTCAATTGAAGTTCAGTTTGAAATTCAACCAGCACAGGCCAATTACTACGGCACACATGTTAAAAATCAGATAAAACCAATTTTCATACTCATATCTGTATGATCAGACTGCCAACCAGCAGGCCAAAGTGAACCACATCTAGGATTTAATAATGAACTCCTCCCTAAGGGTAGATTTTCTTCTGGCAGCCATTTCAGACTAATAGGTATAGAATTGATTAGTTCAACATAATACAGTGAGCACTGTGCCTTGTGATTCTGCCAAATGTGTTGGAGAGGCTGTTGATATTTATCTCTAAACACATTGTAACCATTGCCTAACAGTGTTCTGTTTCCAGTCGAACAGGTGGCAATTTGCAATCCTTGCACCCTTACCTTTCGGACATTCTCCAGTAACGCAGGATCCTCCCTGACACAGGGGGAACTTTCTGGCAGTGGCGCTCCGAACTTGGTCTGGTCACTCTCTTCCTCTGAATAGGGTTCCTTATCACTTGCATTGCACGCCATTTCACAGAGCTTAGCTTTCAACTCCACCTCCACGACATCTGCATCCCTCTGAGGAGGGCAGCAGCTTTCATCTCTGACGGCTGCTCCCAAAGACCCAGCATTATCCTGTTTGGAATACAGATGGAAATTCAGTAGTGAAATCCTTGGTATTTATTGCTGACTGTTCTAATTTATCAGCTATATTATAAACTGAGTAAACCACAAATTGGAGGAATCATTAAGAATAACATTTATCCCCCAAAGTTTTGAAACATCAATGCATATAACTGTTTTATAGTTGCAAATCCTCTTTTTGAAAGCACACTGAATGAGTCACAGAGTCATGTCACATCCCACTGAAATCTACACAGTGTAAATGCAAGCTAAGAGATAATAATAATGAATAATAACCATATTTTTTAAAGGCAGAGGTGAGAAATACACCAACCAACAGCATGTCACAGTCTTAATGTTACAATCTAGGTTCAAAAGTCTGCTTATGAAGATACCCACTATAATAACATCAAAATGTAATAGTACAGAAGGTTTACATTATGAGTAAGCAGCATGGAGAAAAGATTTATTGGTTTTTAAATTTAAGTGCAGATGTGGAGTTAACTCAAAAATGTCTGCAAAATAAAGAGAAAAAAAAATCTTCCATTTGCATAAGCAGTCAGAACCATAAATTCAATATGTGGTGGAAATACAGTACCTCTGGTAGCAATTACTATACATCTGAAGTATTTTTGGATCAGTCTTTACCATCCTTGCATACTGGTTTGGTGCATTATTTGCCCATTTCTCTAAAAATGGCTCAAGCCCTCTCAGGTTGTTTGGGAATTGTTTACAGTAGCAGTTTTCAAGTCTTTCTACAGATTCTCAATAGGATTCAAGTCCGGACATAACTGGACAACTAAACTACACTCCTTATTTACCACTCCAGGGTAGCTTCTTTGTTCTCCAATTTAGAGTCTGAATATTGATGGTACTGTGCTCCTTTAATCCTCCTATCAGTTTTGACAAATTTTTCAGAACCTGCTGATGAGAAGCCAAAATATAATATATACTGTAGCTGCCACCACCATGTTTGACATTGGGGACTGATGTTGACTGATTAATGTTAAATGAAATTAAATGCTTTGCATTTAGACCAAAAAGTTTCCATTTCATCTCATCTGACCCCAAAACCTTTTTTGGAGTGTGTTGTTACTAAGGCCAGGTAGGATGGGTCACACAGTGGCATCCCTACTCAGTTTCTTACTTGCCCGGTTGCTCTGTTTGGAGGGATGGCCTAATGTAGACAATGTCTACTTCTTGCTGATTGTCTTCATCATGCTCAACGAGATATTAAGTGTCTCTAAAATGTTTTTGTTCCCTTCTCTTGATCTGTGCTTTTACAGTATATAATTCTATCCCTGAGTTCATCTGTAAGCTTTTTGGGATCCATGGTTTAATTTTGCTTGATCTTCACTAACTGACAGAGGAACCTACTACTGCAGAGGCCATCCAACTAATTGTGTACCTCAATCACCCATCATCAATGATGTACCTCATTAAGGTAATTTGTGTGCAAAAAAATTAATTCAGGTTTGCCACATTTAATACAACTAATGAATCATTCATTCTTTTATATTAATTATCTATTTACAGTACTTCTATCTGTTTTGTTACTGTGTTGAGTAGGTTGTGTAAATATATTAACTGCTGCTGTAAATTCAAAGTATTATGTTAGCATGGTTTATATGAACAAAACATGTGCAAGGTCCTGAATATGCTTGCATGGCACTGTACCTATCAGTATCAGTGTATACTAGTCTCCTGTTACCACCTTGTGGTGAAATAAAGTCTTACAAATTGTAATACAAATTTGCCTTCCACAACAAGAGAGTCATTTCTGCTTATACTGCTTTAAAGCAACATTGCACTAAAACTAGCTAATCCTTTTCTTTTCCTTTTGTGGCATCTAAATAAACCTGGAAACATAAATTATACACTATACAACATACAGACCAGGCTAGAGTGTTGAAAATTGAACAAATAATAATAGTAGTAAGTATTCACCCTACCACTTGAACTATAAAAATAAATAATGAGGTTATGAATTACATTTTTCTATTACAATTTCAGAACAATGCAGCAATTTAACAAAACATCAGATTTAATATTTACATCATATATCAAAGTACTTTGAAAAAAAATAATCTCTGCTTGCCAGCTGTAACAGCACATTTACTGTATTTTGAAGTATAAGGGTGAGTTGTCACTATGTGCAATGATTTATTTTCTTGGCTTCACTCTGAGTGAAACTGTATATACCAAATTCTGGCAGCCAGGGCTTACTTCATCTCCACTAAAGGAATACAGTATTTCGTCTTTAAACTGCTGACTTTGCGATGTTCTTCAGATTGCTGACATGACAAAATGTGAAGGTTTGTCTGATAAGCCTTTGAGCAGAAGTTGTCATCTCACTCAGTCACAAATATTACTTAATCTTCACATACAGATTTCTATTAATACATGGATATATGGGAAAGGAAATTTTTTAAAAAATCATTATGATACGATTACATTATAATGTTCGGAATGCTTAATTTGTTGCTATGATGATAATGTTACATTTTCTACATACACATTCCTAACAAATGTTCTTGTTAGCATGCATTTAGGAAATATACACACTGTACATACTGTACATCTGTATCGAGATATATGTGGGAGACAAGCCAAGGAGAGGACTGAAAAAACAAACATCATAGAAGCTTAAGATATTAATAAGGGCTTAATATCTTCTGGTGGTGCAGTGGTTATCATTACTGCCTCACAGTGCTGGGACCCTGGGTTCTATTCCAGTCCTGGGTGTGATATTAATGGAGTTAATATTTGGGTTCCCTCCAGTTGCTCTGGCTTCTTTCCACAATCCAAAACTGTACTGGCATGTTAGTTGTCTTCTAAACAACTTTGTAAATAATTATCCTATTCTACTGTCATTGTGAGATGTTGCAGGATGTGTTATCATAGAAAAAATATTTACTGTAGTTATCTCTCAAGACACACATGTTTAATATTTACCTACAGAATGAGTAAAAAAAAGTCACAGCCGTGGAAAGGACACTGTGGTATACTACGGTTCCTTTCAGGATACCGAGTTCGACATTTCACTGCTCAAAAAAGTCTGATAGGTCTCACTTAGATGTTACTGAAACTGTAGCTTAATTCAATCATTATTTTTAATTTTAATTTAATTATTTTTTCTTAGTCTAATAATTATATTTCTTGAAATATATCATATCTTATATGTGATATAAAAATATAAAATACACAGCCTAGCTTAAATTTTAATTTGTAACATGGCTGTACAGTTTTTTCTCTGCAAAGGGGATTACATGTCTGGATGTTTATTATTCAAGGACATTCTTAGAATACAATGAATTTCATGGAGTGAAACAACTGAAATTGTTAGTGCTTTAATTTGTCATTATATTGTTGAGGTTCAATATGCACCCCTTAAAACATTTTATTATCATTTTAATGATCGGTTGCAAAACCATGGTTTAAATAATAAAATCTAGATGAAGGCAGTCTACAGGAATGATGTTAATACTATAGTTTATGCACAGTGTGGATAGATATTACTTCATGAAAACTTTAAGTAGTATGGCACATTTGTCCATGTATTCGGCTTACTTGTGATTAAAAACTACATGTTGTGAAGGATACACTTCCTGCTCTGCTTTAAATAGAAATAATAAAAATACAACTTAAAATTAGTTGAGAAATGTACAATTAATAAATACCACTCACATATATAATATATACAAGAATTTTATAGAAACAAAGTATTTGTCATATGTCTCTGTCTCCTTATGTCAGATTAAGTAGTCAAAATATAGAATCAAGCCTGAGGGAGGGGGAGGGGATCTGCAGGACAGCTTGACTGAAAGGCAGAATTGGATGTCTGTGTGAAACACTAATTAATATAATAATTAATTAGCAGAAGCAGTTCACAATATTGTCCACCACCATTTGTATTGGAGACATATCATTTTTATATGAGAAGAACATACTTCTTTTTGTGTTTTGTGAGTGGAATTTATTAATTGTGTATTTCTAAAATGTTACATTCAATGAAGTAATATCCACATATATCCATACTGTAAATCAACTATAGTATTAGCGTTATTCTTGCCTGCATATGGATGCCATTATTTACACAAGTTTTGCAAGCTATCATTAACAAGATAAAATGTTTCAAGCAGTGCATACTGTACCTCAATAGCAAACTGCAATATTAAAAATGTAAATACTTTACATTGATGTAAATATAATGTAGATTTGTATGAGCCACAATGCAACTTTGAGTACAGTACATCAGTCATTTAAATCACTACTCAAAACATTTTTTTAATCTGCCTCTGTTTTCGTTTTTATGTTTATTTGTTTTAAAATATGATATGTTTTAAAATACACTGTTTAAAATACGTTTATAATAAAATACTACAATAAAATTATTTGTTTTCTAATTACTATTTATTTACAATGACTGTTAAATTTTTTGAAATAAATGTAATTAAAAATGATAATTCTACTAGTGTTATAAAGTACATCATTGCGACATCTCATTTGGAGTTGTGGTAAGAACATGCTGTCTCAACAGTAATCAACAGTAATGTACTGTATTTAATTAAATTATTGGTTGCTAGCATGCATACAGTATTATCAGCACAGGGAAGCAGTAATGGGTTAATAAACATTAAGTGCTGTACTTATGTGGCTGACTACCACACACAGCTGCTAACTGCACCACCTGGCAGTTTTACACAGTAGTGTAGTCCTGTGTCAGTAATCTGGAAAAATAAAAAAGCCATGATGCAATCTGTGATACAACAGTGTCTACCACAGTATACTCAGTGACACCGCAATCATTCTAGATGGTTGCATCTGTATGTGAAAAATAATTAATGTTACACTTTATTACCTAATCAGGACACAAATAAAGATGCACATGTTTTTCATCATCAGTGTGGTCAATATGGATTTTGATACTGGAATTATAATCTTTGGTTTATTTAAAAGAGGAACACAGAAGTGTCTGGTTCTTAGACAATCCATGCCTCTCGTTCTTCTGGAGTAAGCGCAAGGCCAGATGGTTGACACCGAAAAGATCTAAATCTTACAATTAGAAACAATATTCATTATATTCATCATATGACTGTATTCACAGAAGCAATGTTACAAAATCCCCTAAATCCTAAACTAGTACTGTAATTAGAAACTCTTCCCTACATGATATCAGCCTGCAATGATATCATGTAAGTCAGTTTAACAAAGAAAATGCAATTACCACATACAGTAAAATGGAGGATATAACGTTACTTATCAATAGCATTTTCTTCTCTTCGCACCATATTTGTGCAACCAATCAATGAATTGTTTATATTGAATAATTTCCATGTTATGTTTTAACATAAATATATTTTTATTTAATCTAATATGTTTA